>NC_141139.1:45956482-46106898 GCF_053477565.2 Lygodium microphyllum
AGAATAAAGTGATGATGACGGGCGCCTGCCACCTACAATGTGCAGTGGCAGTGACTGTCAGTGTTGTACTACATGGGCGACTAGGCAGAGGCGCCTTTACCCCCAACAACCTCCCACTTAAAGGCGAATCTGCCCCAATAAGGAGTGAAAAGAAAAAGAAAAAAGATAGTACAACATGTACACATGTACAACAGGATGAGGAAAGACATCATCTCATCCCACTCCCATCAACCTCCCGAGGAAGGCAAAGCACTCTGTAGAGAGGCTTTTCGTGAGCAGATCTGTAGGATTCTGGTCAGTCGAGATCTTGACAAGATCAACAGACTTGTCCTCAACGACCCCACGTATGAAGTGATACCTCACCTCAATGTGTTTCGTCTCTTCGCATGGAAGACCGGATTCTTGGCTAACTGAATAGCACTCATAGAATCCGAATGCAGTGTAGGGATAGCATCAATACCAAGGTCAGTAACTAAACAACCCAACCAAATGGCCTCCTTGCAAGCCTCAGTGGCTGCAACATACTCGGCCTCTGTAGTAGAAAGGGCCGTGCATTTTTGCACCATGGACATCCAAGAAACAGCACCTCCAGCATATGTGAATACATAGTCGAAAGTGGACTTTCTACTATCTGCATGTCCTGCATAATTAGAGTCAGTGTACCCCATGACTCCTGTATCCTGGCTGCCATAGCATATGCATATATCTGCAGTGCCCTTCAGGTACCTCATGATACCCTTCACGGCATCCCAATGCTTCTTGCCAAGTGTAGCCATATAGCGTGCCACAACACCAACTGCAAAGGCAATATCTGGACAAGTGGCTATCATGGCATACATAAGACTACCCATTGCGGATACATAGGAAATCTTGGCCATCTCAGCCTTCTGCTCTTCTATCTGCGGACAATCAGCATGTGATACCTTCAATAAGAAGGCAATGGACAGCCAATAGACTTTACGTCCTGCATACGGAAGCACTCAAGGACTTTATGAATGCACTCCCTCTGTGATAAGTAGAGGAGTCCCTAATGTCTGTCGCGTGTAATGCGCATACCAAGTATGTGAGTGGCCTATCCTAGTTCTTTCATCTCAAAGCTCTTCTTGAGCTGAATTCTTGAGCTGAACCTTAAGAGCATCTAGCTCACCATGAGCTTTCCCTGCTATCAACATATCATCCACATAGAGTACCAAAATCAATAAAGAACCATCACGAGCTTTCTAGGTTGTAGCATAGCACTCCGGTTGTAGCCCTGCGACTGCATAAAGGCATCAAACTTATGATACCACTTCCTAGGTGCCTGTTTTAAGCCATAAAGACTTTTCTTCAATTTGCACACTAGGTGCTCCCTGCCAGGTTCTGCAAAACCCTTAGGCTACTCCATATAAATCTCATCATGCAAGTCCCCATGTAAGAAAGCTGTCTTGACATCCATCTGGTATAAATCCAAGTCAAGCTAAGCAACCAAAGCCAAGACTAAGCGCAGGGTGGCCATCTTAACCATAGGAGAAAAAACCTCATCAAAGTCCACACCATGCTCCTACTTAAAACCCTTTGCTACCAATCTAGCCTTGTATGTCAAGCTTGGGGTGTCCAGGGGTACTTTTTAGCTTATACACCCACTTGCATGGCAAAGCCTTCTTGCCCGTAGGCAAGGAAACCAAATCCCAAGTGCCATTCTTATGCAGGGAGTCTATCTCAGACTGCATAGCCCTCTCCCAAGAGTGATTGTCACCCATGCGCATAACCTCATCATAAGTGAAAGGCTCTCCTGCATACATCTGTAACCAAGACATAATGTATCGAGGGCTGAAATCTATTTGGTGGACGTTTGTCTCTAGTAGACCATCTCACGGCAGGCTTTGCTGCCTGCCCAGCTGCCTGTCCAACGCCCTAACCATGAGCATCTACTGCAGCTATAGGTTGTCCAACTGGTTGTGTGGGAGCTCTCGACTCCTCCTAAAATATGACCCTGTGGATCTCAACAACTCTCTCAGGCTGCCTATGCATATTGTCTTCATGGAAGACTACATCATGATTGCGGATGACTTTCCGCGCCTGCCAATCCCAAAGATGATAACCCATCTCGCCTACATCCCCATAACCAAGGAAAATGCATTTGGTACTCTTGGGATCCAGCTTACTTCTCTTGTCCCTAGGCACATGGCAAAATGCCTCACATCCAAAGACACGGAGATGCGCATAAGAGGGGGATTTTCCAGTCCATATCTCCTCTGCAACCTGGAAATCCAAACCACTAAAAGGTGATCTGTTTATGACATGCACAGCTGTACTAACTGCCTCAGTCCAAAAGCTCTGTGGTAGGCCTGCATGACTAAGCATACTGCGTATACGCTCTTGGATGGTTCTATTCATCCGCTCAGCCAAACAATTCTAGGGGGGGTGTAGGGGGCGGTCAACTGACGCTTAATACCCCTCTCATCACATAACTGCTCAAAAGCACGTGAGATAGACATACTCACCCCCATTATCTGTCCTTAGGCATTTTAGCCTATACCCAGACTAGTTCTCAACCAATGCAAGCCATCTCTGAAACACAGCCAAGACATCGGATTTCAACTTAATGGGATAAGCCCAAACTTTCCGTGAAAAATTATCTATGAACGTAACAAAATACTTTGCGCCACCCATAGACTGACAAGGCATGGGCCCACAGACATTCGAATGTACCAATGCCAAGGGTTCACTCATGCGTGGCCTACCAGACTTCTTATGCGTAGACCTAGTCTGTTTGCCATAAAGACAATGCTCACATGAATCAAAACATGCATAATCAAGGAGCGGTAATAAGTACTGTAAATCAAAAAGCATTTTCATTCCCTTCAAAGACATGGCCCAAACGGGCATGCCAAAGAGATACATGTGGGATAGAACTCACAGACAAAACATGATCAAGGGAAGAAGCTGATACAATCAAGGGGTAGAGACTGCCAACCTTGGCACCTCTCGCATTCACAAGTCTCCACGAGTGATCTTCCATGCAGAGTCTCCAAAAGATACATGATAACCTGCATCATCAAGCTGTCCAGTTGACATGAGACTGCATGTCAAAGCAGGTACATGACGTACGTCCTGCATACAAAACTGCTACCGGAAGGAAACTGTAGCCTAACATCACCAATGCCCACAATATCAAGAGAGCTATCATCACCCAAGTGCACAGCACCTGAAACAGTACTATATGAAAAAACCACTCTCGATAAGGTGTCACATGAAAGGATGCACTTGAGTCTAAGAGCCAACACTATGCATCCATAGAAGGTATCTTTGTCATCTATGAAGCACTAGAAGAAGCTACAAGGATATAAACATCGTCATCAACATCCTTAGGTTGCATAATATTGACCTCTTCAATTTTAACACTAGACTTTGTAGGCACTATGCTTGCGATCAGAAGACTTATCCTGCACTTTGTCTTTCCCCTTATCTTTGCGCCTTTCATTGCACAATTCATGGCATTGTGGCCTAATATGGCCCTTTTTCCCACAATGGTGACAAGTAACATCTGCATTCCTGCCACAGGATTTGCTACGTGACTTCCCACGAGACTTGGATAAAGATTTCTGAGAATCCCGTCCATGGCCACTACCATTGCCATGCTTTCCATATCCATCATTCTTGCCTCTAACTGTCATAGCATGAGACACAGGAGAGGCATCCAAATTCTTACGGTTGACATTTTCTTGCAAAAGAGCACTCTCAACATCAGATAATTTCAAGGTAGGAGTAGAGGCACATAATGCTATGCGGAATACATCCCATGACTCATTAAGAGTACAAGCAAGAAAGTAGGAGTGACATCCTCTGCAAAAGTGATGTCTTGCGAAGTCAAGTTCTTGAGTATAGCATGGAACTAGCTCAAGTGAGCAGACATAGTCACATTCTCCTTCATGCGCAGATGCATAAGCTGCTTCAGCCAATACATTTGACTCGCCGGACTTTTCTTGTCATAGAGATTCTTGATTTTATCCCACAACTACCTCTATTCTTCCTCAAATACATTATAGTGAACCTATTCTGTGAGAGACAATACAATGGTGGACTTGCATAACTCATCAAGCTCAAGTCATTCCTCATATGGCATAGTTGCAAGCGGATGCCCGCTTAACCTCAAAGGTTTGATCTGCGATTTCTGCACCAACACCTGCCAGATCTGGCTCTTCCAATAAGAGTAATTCATACCATCAAGCTTAGTGATGTTGAAAATAGCATGATCAATGGACGAACTCGCCATAATGCAGGCTGAAAGATTGTAGACAGTTCAAAACTACTTGCTGTTTAGTGCAGAAAATGACCAAAAAATCACCAAAATCGAGGGAAAATGGCAAGGAAAGTGGAACCAAAGCTGTTGCCCACCAAGTACTAGTGAAAGTACATCATTTCAGAGTGTTTCAACATGAAAAATCCCTATCAGTCCATACATATATGCTTGTTGCAATAAATTTCAGATTTCAGTAAAAGAGAGCTAACAATGCCAAAATCAGATCCCAAGGCAATCAGATATTGCCAAGACCAAAGCTGGCATCATGCGGGCATAGCATCAGCATATGATGGTTGATAAGCATGAATCCAACACCCAAGTATGTCATACAAACATCTGCCAGTGAGTAGGCACACCCCCCAGTCAACGGGGCAAAGTGTTCCTACCACTACCAAAACTTAACAGAAGTAGGTGTCAGTTCACAAAGATACGGATCCAAAACTGAGACTTAGCTCATAAGCATACAGTGAACCAAGACATATGATGTATCATCCCAAAAGGTAAGAAGTCCCAAAGTCTCAAGTATCTGTAACTGCTCAATGGCATGTAACGGCTCAATGCATAAAAGTACGGCCTGCTCAATGTCTGCTAAGCATTCAAAAATTCTCCCATTGGCACAAAAGTCTTATGTACGAGCTCAAGAGCTCAAGCCAAGGCAAGACACAGTGCCAATGACATAAGTCCAAGACAATACATCAATAGTACATCCCGAACATGTAGGCGATAGAGCATCCGTAAGCATATAAGACATCAAATACATCCCAATCCAAACTCTGACAAGCCAAGTAATATCCAAGACTACTCCAGATAATCCAAAATGCATCCAAGGTGGAGCTTCAATGAGCACTCAAGCTCAACGTATGCATAGGGTAATCAACCGTGACATGAGCATCAAGCTGTAGGCAACGGGTATGCATAAACCCAAGAAGCATCACTGTCAAAGCATATACCAATGTCAATAAGTGTGGGCTAAAATAAGCTCAAGCTTCCAAAAAGCATCCGGATTAAATGACAAGCTCAAATTCGTCCCTCGACGATCAATACATCATTACATAACCCAAGACATACATTCGAAACCATACATTCGAAACCAATATGCATATGTCAAAGCATGAAAGATAGCTTCAGTCCAAGAATATTCAACATGCATTTACTCTTATAAACCATGTATTTTCAGCCCCAAAATCAGGCCAAAATCATAGCATTATATGTAGCTTCAATCCCCCAATCAATCGGGATGCAATAGGCATCAAATCGATTATGTAGTCATGCCCAAACAAGCATAGGCATACAAATACATGCTGTCTCTGACCTGAAATCTATTGTTTGCAGAAGATTTTGTCATCAGAATTTGGCAAATCCAACATCACCATTGTGTCTGAAGCGTGCCAAAACCCCAACTTAGACTCTTACCTTGCATGAATCGGGTTCCAAATGCCCGAGATATGACAAAAAGAGTGATTTTTGGGCCAGATTTTGAAACATACACAAAAAAAACGTGAGTTGGCTGGGGGGGACTGTTGTCCCATGTGTCAACAATGGGGCCCAAAGGGGGCACAAATGAGGGCCAAAGAAGGCCTACACCAAGCCTCAGCAAGCCTTGATAGGCTGGAAGCAAGATCCAGGTGAAGGAAGATCCAAGAGGTGTGAGCTATGGCTGCCCACAACTTGTTTACAGCCTGTGAGACCTGAGAACTAAAGTAAAACTTTGAAATAATGAAGCAATACCTCAATGTCAATGCCCTGATGGTGCCTCAATAGGCCGGGAAGAAGTTTGGGAAGCCGGGGAGTGACGGGAGCTCAAGAGAATGAGCTATGGCTACCGGGAAGAAGACCCAATGCGAGTGGGGAGTCGATGGGAAGCTGAGAATGCCACGAACCAAGCTCAAGAGTCGCGAAGCCGAGCTCTGATACCAGTTGAAAGGGAGAGAAGGACCGAAGCTTGGACTCGAGAGCTATGGTGGGAGAGCAAGAACAAGAGAGAAAGAGACAAGAAATGGGAACTCCAACAGTCATAATGTGTGACTGGGCCTTCCTTTATTCAAATTGTCACTAAAAGAATAAAGAATAAAGTGACGGTGATGGATGCCCGCTACCTGCAGTGTGCAGTGGCGGTGACTATCAGTGTAGTAATACAAGCAGAGGCGCCTTTACCCCCAACAGTTACTAATGATATTCTTAAGAAAAGCATATTGAGGTTTATAAAAAATGATCAATTTTGGAAGCCAATAGAAGTTTACAAGCTCTTCATTGTGACCATCTCTTCCAAAGGTCTTTAGAGGTTTCCTGAACTTACTTTCACAAGTATAGGGTACTCATACTAAGTCCTCCCTTTATATTTTAGAATGATGTGAGCATACCACTTTGCATTAAGGTACTCTAAAAAAAACATCCACCCACCCCCAACATTATGTAGACCATTGGACATAAAATAACAGTGCCATAATAATGAAACACAAGTAGTCAAATAAGTATGTAAACTTAAGCATTGTGGATGACTACATTGGCTTGGCATTTATATCTAAGAGCATATGAGACCCCAAACAGTTTATTATATGCATAGAAAAGCTAGTATGTTAATCATGTTTTATTTATTCAAAGCTACAATCCTCTCCTCCCACTTACGAAGATTAATATTTTTGTTGCAACCATGGTGCATCACATCTACACAATGGCGTAATTCGCTCTACTTCTTTATGTTAATACAACACCAACCCCATGGAAAGGACACAAATTTTTAGGTGAGAAGTCACTCATCATGTATAAAGAGTATTGTGATTGTAAACTAAATAACTTTTATATGTGTTACATGTAACAAGCCTAAGTAAATCCTATGCATGAAGTAGAAGTAACATGTTGCATAAGGATCAAGAATGGTCTTTTCCTATAGTTATGAAACATGCAATCAACTATATCCACTAAAATGTTGAAACCCCATCAAATTGTACTTTCTATGCTTCCAAGGCATGCAACCATCTATTTTTAGGACATCTTAAAACTAACATAGTATTATTAGTTTCTTGAACAAAAGATTTCTCAACCTTTTTGTAACATGGAGAGGAAATTTGAGGAAAAGGTAAGTTATTCCCAACTCTAAGCATTAATCACCTCATGTAGCAAGCAACACTCTACTTTTCAAGAATCATGTGCTTGATCAAATTATGTTCTAAATGTGTCCACTCTTTTTGGGAGATGTGTTGTGTGTGTCAAAGATCCTATATGTCATAGAAATGGTGTGGTAGAAACGTACAACTCAGTCCATGTTCTATGCATCATGCCCAAGTCACACAAAGCAATGTAAACACGGTGGCAAGATAATGCATAAGTCAATCCATCTGAGCATACCAAAAGAGAATCCATATGAGCATAAGATAATGCCTTATCTCGAAGTTCTTTATACACCTTGAGAGGAAAATGTCACAAAAAGTCACACCTTGCCAAACTTCTTAAGACACCATGAGAGAAAAAACCTAGAACAATACTCACCAAGTACATGGCACAATGCGAAAGAAACCTAGAATAAATTTCCATCACCACATCCTCACTTTGCTAGCACGTCAAGAGACCACTTGTGAAGGTCCTCTATGATCTTGACCACATACGTACTATCAAACCATGTCCTCCTTAGCTGCAACGAGCAAAGGCTAATGTAACTAAGTAAGGCAAGCTACAAATCCAAAAGAAAACATCTACTAAAAAACAAGTAATGCATACCCAGTTCCTCATTGGCTTCCCTACCACACCACCGTCAATAAAGGCCTTCATATATGCCATCAAGTAAAACCCACAATCAACCACATTTGTTTGCTAGGGGGCTTGTGAATGAAACCATAAGACGATGGGTTAGCGAAAAGTAAAGCAATAGACAATTTTGGTTAGATTTATGCAAATGAGCTTTATGCCACACTCTAGTTGCAAGACCTTTATATGGATCAACTTCATCTCATCAATGGCAATAATGTCTTGAAACACTCTGGGTCTAGATAGTGCTTTGAGAAGGTGGTGATGGCCCTAGCATGCAGACATATTAGAGAAAATATTCATCCATGACAATAACGCATGCTATGTGGATGTGTATAGGGTTGAAGGTACCTCTTCACGGTTCGCAGACACTCCATGGCATCCCTGCATCCCAACGAGTCAAGGTAGATGATCACACCTCAATCGTTGGGTAGTTGGTCCACTCTTTTGATGCATGGATTATGAACCACGTATAAGATCCAATGCCCTCTGCAATCGAGACATATATTAACATTGCAAACCCTAAATACTTATGAAACCAACCGAACCATGTGCAAGTAAGTGCAAGATGCAAGCCCTAAGCTCATATCTAGCCAATTGAGTCATGTAAATGTAAAAGCACATTGCAACCCTTAAGAAACATGAAAGTATTTCAATCACGTGAGCCACGAGTGCAATTAGACCACGTAAAAGTAGACTGCAATTGAGCCATGCACACCTCAAAATCGCTGGTAGGAAGATAAATATTGCTTGTGTAGGGTCAACGCCATCAAAATAGTTCTGTAATGCCATGGGTGTAATTAGACCACGTAAAAGTAGAATGCAATTGAGCCATGCACACCTCAAAACCACTGGCAGGAATATAAATATTGCTCGTGTAGGGTCAACGCCATCAAAGTAGTTATGTAATGCCACATCCTCATTCTTTTCCTCAATCATGTTCAGATATTGATACCAAAGAGAATCAATGAAGCAAACATTGAAAACATGCTCTCTTGGGAGCATGTACTCCATCCAATTAGGAAAGGAAACATCATTTAGTAACATAAACTTTCAAAGCCTAAAGCTGAAAACATTGCACTATGCCTAAACCCTTACTTACGTGGCATATAAATTCATGGTCCTAGTACTCACCTCTTTTGCACTCACCAATGCAACTATCAAGCGACTGTCAATGTCTACGTGAAGCTTCGACACACAAGCTACAAACTTAGTGTACACACCACGATCCAACTTGAAATGCAAATACATGTTCGAAGATAAAGGTGCTCAATATCCTACGCATACCTCTATACAACTTGGAAAATGAATTTATTTACTAAATTCGAATCTTGTTCACGTGTGCTCTCTTCAAACTTTTAAATAGACTCTTGTTTCCAAGTGAGATGCATGAAGGTTTAGTTGATCATATTACACAATTAGTTGTCCTAGCTAAGAATGCACAATATCATTTACAAAATGTCAAGCCAATCCAGAGTTTCGTAAGATGTTGTCAAGATGCTTTGATGGTTTTAGTGATATGTTTTCCATTTTTTGCGTCATAAATCACCAAACAAAGATACAAAGAGATCTTAGTTTTATTGTTGCTTGTCAAGATCCCTGATTTTATGAGATATTTCATGCCTTGAAAACAATTGAAAGTATCCATTTTGATTGGTCTAAATAGGATGATCACCTAAGTCTACATGGTTTTCTTATGATTGCTAATGCATTGTCATGTTATATATGCATCAATGCATTGCCATGATACATGTGCATCTAAAAGTACACATGCATAGCCTGATGCCTTATGTGTGATGAAATTGGTATGCATATACAAAGTTTAACATTCTTGCATATCATGTGTATGACTTTCATTGTGCATATGCTCTTATGCATATTATGCCTTTCATCGTACGGATACTTGTACCAATTACATATCAGGTAATTTCTACAACATATTGGATAATTATATATCAGATAATTTCTACAACATATGTTACCAATTACATATCATATAATTTAACCCTAAACCAATTACATATTAGATAAGTTTATCAAATGGATACTCATACCAATTACACATCAGATATTATATCTTTCGTCGTACCAATTACATATCTGATAATTTATGCAACAAAATTAAGGAGGGCCAAACTATGAACAACCACAATCATCGAGACATTGATGGGCCTCAACACTAACATTGAAGGGTTGTGAATAGGTTGCATCGTTACATGCATGGGCCACATAAAAAAAATATGGGCTATATTATTACATCCATGGGCTTCTCTTAACAATGTTGATTAATACATGCATTGCAATTAAGACATACATGGGCATCGATGAAATTGACACCTTCAAAGTGATCATCTATGCACAATCATCTAAGATACCTTTGATGCGCTCAGGGATGGCCTTTGAGGGATTGCCTTCTGCGTTGCACCTCTTCTCTCTCCATTGTCGAGGCTGCGCTGTTGAGGCAGCACGATCATCCATCAAGGGCCAACAATCCCCTCTGTCTCCCTGTTCTCTCTCTCCTCCTTTGCTTTCTTCCTCCACGCTGGCCTCATCTTTTTAAATGTGACAAGCCTATAGCCTGAATATGCCTCTTCTTCTCCTTCTTATTTAGCTAGAATGAAAGAGTTATTAGGCTAGAGGTCATGGTGACAGGGCAAGCAAAACCCTATCTAGGCGATGGCTATGCGACGATGTTGAGACGTGGCGATGGCACAACCATAAATCGCATAGTGCTGGAGCCTACCCAACGAAAGGGCAATGATGGCCCGCTAAGGCCCCCCTTTAAAGGGTCGACATCCAATTTTGGTAAGAGTTCCAATTTTTTGGCGGGGTTTACTTTTGGTCAATAAGCAACGACCCAAATCCTCCCCATGGTCCAGGGCCGCCCTCCACCGTCGATCCCAACTCCCCCCACCCCGTGGCACATAGTGCTGAGGGGGCACAGTACGGAAGGGGGGAAATCCAATACCTAGCATCTCGCGAGTATTCTTTTTTTCTTTTTTCTTTCTTTTGTTCTCTTCTTTTTTTTGTTCTTCTTCTCCTTCTTCCTTTTCTTTCCTTCCTTCTTTCTTCTTCCTTTCTTCTCCTTTTTCTTCTTCATCATTTTATTTTCTCCCTTCTACTTCTTTCATTATCCTCTCTTTTTTTTTTGGGGCGGGGGGCGGGGGGGGAGGGTCATTCTTCTTCTTCTTTCTTCTCCTACTTGTTTATTTTCTTCGTCTTTTCTCCTTAAACCTAAACAAAGCACCATAACAAAATTAATTAAAACCACAAATTCCAAGATAAGGCCACCCCAATCGATTGTAACTTTTTTTTAATAAATAAAATAAGTGAAATAGAAGTATAAAGACAAATAATTCATGTTATTCCATGCAACAAAAGCTCAATCCTCCTATCAAATAAACTCTAATTGATCTAAAAAATGCAAAGCTCTAACTAAGTGCTCGAGTTTTGAAGTAGGCACTTATGCATCCCTCCTATTCCATAATGCACAACACGCATGTAACTTCATGGTCAATGTGTCCTTGGTACCGATACAACGTAACCAAAATGTTGGGAAACACATGTTCAATATCTTAGGACCATTGGACACACTCCTGTTATTTCATGAGCTTCCATGCATGAAATCTGTGGGTAACCTTCACCTAGCATCTTACACATGGTAAGAAGTCCAAAACCATTATAGTGAGCTCCTTTGGCCCTCCTTCAAGAATGAAGGTAGCTCTTGGAAGGCTCCACAACCCACATATGCACCCACTCTCCCTTCTCACCCTCTACGCCCTTTGCATGCAAGGTAGGAGCATGATGATAGGTATAAGAGAGTACTTAAGAGAAGAGGTGGAGGTTGGGTGGAGGCTTCATCCTTGGTCCCTCACTCTCACACACTTCCTCTCCCAAGCTCCCCCCCCCCCTCTCTCTCTCTCTCTCTCTCTCTCTCTCTCTCTCTCTCTCTCTCTCTCTCTCTCTCGTGGAAATCAAGAAAATGAGAACAATAAATTTTATATAACTTTTTAGGGTTAGGGTTTTCCCAACCCCCTTGGACATCCAACCTACTTTTTGGGCCAATGACCAATCTTCCCTCTATGCATGCACACAATTCCATATTCCTATGCTAAGTGCTACTAGAATTCATTACAATTTGCACTAAAGGAAGCTTGGTCCTTGTTTACAGCAATTGATTTATTTTCCAAGGCCTAATAATTTCAAAAACTTTTGTGGCTTTCATATTCTTATTTCTCTTCAAGTCTTTATTTCTTCAACTACTCAACACATAGTTAGTGGTACATGATGTAATAACATGGCAGTTCAAACTTGGTGGGAGGGAAATATGTGCCTCCTTGCAACCCTCTTTATGGAGTTTAGAGCAATGGTTCTTTGTGAAGTCAATTGACAAATGTGCTTCCTTTCTTCTATAAACTAGTTGAGGTGTAGCACCTAGCACACACTACTAAAGATATCACATTCCACAACCAAAACACCCCAACAAACTCACATTAGAATGACTCAATTCCCATGTATTGTTTATATGATGCCTTGGGAATCCCTTTTTGGTGCGTTATATTTGGCCTAGATATCCGGATCAATCACATGCCTTGGGCTATTTATATTTTTACCAACTTATTGGGGAGGATATCACCCCCCTCCTTAGGGGGTGTATTGAATGAAGTTGAAGATGTCGATGGTGTTGCTTTTGTTGAGGAAAGAAGTGTGCCCTTCCTAAAAGTTATAATTATCTTTATGTTGGGTAGCTCCAAGTGAATGCATTGCGTTTCAAAATGAGCCACACACTTGGTTTATCATTTAAACGGGGGCCCCAATATTATCTCATTTCCAACTTCTTCTATATGAGGTAGCAGATAGAAGATGATGGGTAGACATTTAACCTTGATGCTCAATATTATTTGGCACTTTTCCAACAATCATAAGGAGTGCCTTGTATGGATTCACCTTTGTAGTAGTTAAAATTAGTGGAGGTTTCCCAATGCTCATCCAATTGTCATATGTCGTGACATTATAGTCAATATCTTCATTAACCAAGGCATTGATTGCGTGCAATTTCCTTACTATCAACTTGACCCTAAGATAAGCGATGAGTATTAATTTCTTATCTTCAAGGTTGAGCTCAATGGCTTTGACAACATTTATGGCAATTGGTGGCAGTGCCATAGGTCGTTTGTGTAGTGGGTAATATCTTTTGATTTGATTGTCGTTGAAAAAACCTATGCCTTCACCGTCAAGTGTTTTGAGTTCCACATTGCTAGTTCTACTAATTGACTACACACGGAAAGGACCTAGGCCCCTAAACTTTAGTTCCTTTTTATGGCCCTTAATAAAATAAAACAACATTGGGTCACATTTTTGGAGCCATGTGTTTGAAACCATGCCTTTCATTGAGCATTCTTGCAAATGAGAGCATGTGTTGCTAGTGGTCTAGTTTCAAATAATCATTCTAGCTCACTCAGTGGTTGGTCAAAGCTTCTTGCCTTCCTATCTCTCGTGCACAACCACTCTTAAGCTTGGGATAAAGAATTCAATGAGCATGATGGCGTTAGTGTTTCATGTTAGTTAAAATGGAGTTTGTCTAGTTGCAGTCTTGTAGGCTGTATGATATATGCCCACAATGCTTCCATAAGTTTATTATCCCAATTGCTTCGAGAAGCTGATACTATCTTGGTTAACATATTGATCAGGATCTTGTTTGTTACTTTAGTTTGATCAATCACGTGGGTAGTAGGGGGAGATTTCTTGTGGATAATCATAGAAGTAGATTGCATGTGCGTGACTACTTCATTAATGAAATTCTTGCCACGGTCGCTCACAATCTCGATGGGACAACAAAATCAAGAGATTACAACTCCCATAAGAATTTTGTTGTAGTTCCTACATCATTATTTTGCATGGCTCTAGATACTCGACTTAATTAAGTAATCACTGGCACTAATAATATACATGGCTTGTAAAATACTAGGCTACAAGACTTATGGGTCTAACAAAGTCTAGATTCTCGACTCAATCAAGTAATCAATGGCACTAATAATATACATAGCTTGTAAAATACTAGGCTACAAGACTTATAGGTCTAACAAAGTCTATTCCCCACTTTTCAAAACATTGGCGTACTATTATAGGCATAAGTTTCATATTGTATTTCCTTACTAACACCTTCGTTTGTTGACATTCATCATAGTGTTTCACAAACTTAGAGTCATTGTGAAGAGGATAGGCCACCATAATTGAGACTCTATGATATTGCAAGTAGTAGAATCTCTATCAAAGTGACCTCTTGTAATTCCTACATACACTTCAACTAAAACTTTAGGCATCTCATGCTCATAGACGCATCATCTCAAAAAGTTGTCTTGGCCTGATTGGTACAATTGCCTAGTAATAAGTTCATAGGGTTATGCTTTGATTATGAGATGGGGAAGCTAAGACTTTTCAATTGGGTGATTAGGTATCCATTTTTCTAGTATATCGACAATATCACCAACCCAATATAGGTAAGGTTTGCTTTAAATAGGTCATCTTCTCTTGATAAGCTAAATATGTATGCATCTAGGAGGTTATCCGCAATATCATTCATCATAGGTTATCCATTATGTATTCCAGATAAATGATCTGCCATGTATTGCCATTTTTCTTTGCTTACAACCATGAAGAAATCAATTTTAAGTAGGAGCAGTAACCACTTGTTATGCCTATAGCACATGGTTTACTTACAAGGTACAATAACATCTATTGATCTACGAAAAAAAGCAAATGGTGTTGCTTATAAATAATGGCAAAATTTATTTGTGGCAAAGACCATCATCAATCCTTCCCTCTCGATGGTAGGGTAATTATTTCGGTATCGGTGAGTTGTTAACTAGCAAAGCTCACTAGATTTCTACCTACAATGTCTAGATGTTGCTTTAGACTAGGCTATTCATCAATCTTTGTGCTTCCCTTCTCCTTCATTTTTGGAGTAGATGTTTCTACCTCCATATTGAAAACTTGCTTCCCCTTTTTCATCATTGTGGCATTGTTAGTTTTGAGCATAAGTTTTGCCTCAACTCTTTTCTTTTTTTTCTTTCAATTCCTATTTCCTATGGATGAGGTGTCCAAGTTACTAGGTCCAGGCACTAAAATGCTAGCTTGTTTCTATTGGACTCTAATCATAGCATTCAAGGAATTTAAGGTGGCATCATCATTGTGTATTTCGATACTAAAGAGTCCAAGCAATGCTGATGACATAATTGTTGAGCTAGTGGAGGGCTTCCATCTAGGGCAATCGACATACACATGTATAACATCACAATTTGGACATCTTAGGTTAGATTTGTCATTATTTGCTTGTTGATTCTTTGGGCATCTCGACGAAATGTGTATGGGGTGGCCATAAGTCTAATAGGTGAGAGTTTATCTCCTCCCATGCTTCAACTTGGTCTCATTCCCAAAGCCATAGCTAGGACTCACCTAATTTTTATTAAGATTGGATATCCTTCTTCATCATAAGTGATGCAAGGATTCACGTATGGTTCTCCTACTAGTGGCTCTTCCACAAAATGCATGAGGGCATCACTAGGTGGATAAGTAATGTTTAGATCCAAGTGGTCTAGGCATTCTTGTCACATTAATATTTGCCCTAGTTGTTGCAAGTCTTTGTTCATTGGTTGCTAGTAGTGCTACCAAAGCTCCTCTTCTATGGGGCTGAGTTGTCTGTTCAAATCGAATAGGATGGTTGAGAACAAGGCTAAGAATATGTAGCAGCCTCCTAGATAGTCTATAATGCATGGCCTAGCACCCAAACCTTCCACAATTCGTGCAGGTGTGAGGTCATGGATTAGGGTGTACTTTCTATATTCTCAACTTGTTTCATGACAATAGGAAATTTCACTTGGCTCTTAGTGTTGGGTGCTATTCCTAATCTAGCTAGGATTGAGGTGGCTAATGTAGTGCTACTTCGCTCATTACTCAAATTATTTAGCAATTGCTTGGTCACCGGTGTGAGCTCTACCTCAAGGTCTCTTTCTCTATCAACATTTGCTCTTGTTCTAGTCTTTTGGTAAACATCAAGGCTAGACTCGATTTAGTTCAGCCACTCTCCTTTGCTTATCGACTCTTTGCACTAGTATGAACTCGATGACTCACTGCAATAGATCCATTACTAGCCTCCTTTCTTTCATATTTGTTATTATCTCATGTGTTAATCTATCCACATGTACTATTCTCATTTTCTCATCGTATTGTGTTAGCAAATGTTGGATTTGCATTGGGGACTCACTAGAGTTGAACCCTAATTTGGTTATGTTTGGGCTTTATGTTGATATGGTTGCCTTGTCTTCATGTGTGATTGAGGTTTCAATGATGTTGATAAGATTGAATAGGATGGAAGACGCTCCCAACACACCTTTCACTCCCAAATTTTCACTCCTTGATTAACATGTGCACACTTGGGGGGGTTGAGATGGCTATTGCATGATTAGCCCTCATCAATGACTAGCAAGGCGCAATGATGGCTAGGGTCTCTATTTCCTCTTATTGTAAGAGTTTATGAAATTTAGTTATGCTGCTTGGTTTACAAATTATTGTAAACCAACTAAAATAGGTCTAGAGACTCTCAAACTGAAGTGGGATGGCAGACCTTCAATAGACAATGTTAGATGAAGGCTTGAGGATCATTGCCTTGGAGTATTAAAGTGAAGCTCTACTAAGATAGTTGGTGCTTTAGGTTGTAATTTGAAGTCACCTAACTCGGAAGCTTCTTCTTCAAGAGTGCTTTCAAGAATATCAACCCCATATCTAAGGGGAATTGGAGGCCCCTACCAAGGTGGATTTTCATCATAGCATGGACCAACCTCCCCCAATCTATAGACCCCCACTTTTATTTGCAATTACTGGATAGTGGTTCCTCTAGAACCCCTTGATGTTTCCTTTTACGCAACCACCTTCAAGTGGGGCAGCTCCACCGTTGCTTCCTACTCTCTCTCTCTCTCTCTCTCTCTCTCTCTCTCTCTCTTCTTAAAAAGAAAAAGCAAACAAGTATCACTTGTAACGTGGTAGCATGCCAAGAACTTCAATAGTAGTTAAGTAGATGTAATTGCAAAGCATCATCTTAAAGGCCAATGCTTATAAATAATATAAATAGGGTAATAGTACCAATACCTTAACAACCTCTAAAAGGTTTGCATTTTGGGAGACTGGAGGGGCCAATTACATCACAATATCACTAGAATAGTAGTTCGAACTTATTAGGGTGGTAGTTTGGTGTTCCTCCTTGAGATATAAATATATTGGTTCGAGTGTGATAATGAAGGAGGAAAGGGGTTTGCCTTGCTTTATGGGCCATATTTTTTACATGGGCGTAGATTGCATCATGTTGATGTGGTACTTCAAACCATTGCAAGCAATGAAATTTATTTGGAGCATTCATCCTTGCATTTTGCTTGTATCGATACTTTAACATTGAAGAATCGTTGCCATAGCCTTTCATGCAAACGAGGACATGCTAGGTGTGACTAATATGGGTCTTTTACCCTATCGTCGACTTTTCTATTAAGATGTCCCCACCTTGTCTTTGGACACCTTTTTTTCTAATGCATCAACTTTGAAATGTCTATTCGGCTTCATCCCAATCTTTTGCATCCTTGTGGGTAAAAGCACCTTAGAGTGCCCAATCACAAGACTTAGGGTCTATTCACGCTTGTTTGAATGG
This sequence comes from Lygodium microphyllum, assembly GCF_053477565.2. Taxonomy (NCBI): domain Eukaryota; kingdom Viridiplantae; phylum Streptophyta; class Polypodiopsida; order Schizaeales; family Lygodiaceae; genus Lygodium; species Lygodium microphyllum. The sequence goes on from NC_141139.1 coordinate 45,974,200, forward strand.
GTTGTGTCCATATCTGCATGGGAATAATGTCACAAAAGGTGATTTAAATTTTTGATTGTTTGTGTGTAAAGTTCTTGTCCGATTTCTTTCCATGCCTATGATTCGAAATTACAAATTGTGTTGGTTGCATTTGTGCCACTGGCCATCCACTTTTGATTGTTTGTGTGTAAAGTTCTTGTCCGATTTCTTTCAATGCCTATGATTTGAAATTACAAATTGTGTTGGTTGCATTTGTGCCACTGGCCATCCACTTGAATGCTCGTGTTGTTGCTCCAATCCCAACATGAGAGTTGAGGTAACTATACTTTTTGAATTTGTAATTATTTGTCTTGTGTGAAATTGAAGGAGGACAATCAGCTTCAGTTGGGTGGACGCCTGGAGCGACGAGTCTCAGGCTGCTTACACACCAAGTAATGGACGACCTACCCCCGCCCAGAGTGTGGCATGCACTTTTTGAAATTGGGCATGAACATGGGCGTCATACCTTTACACACCAAAGGGACACAATTTGTAAAAAAATAAAAAAGAATAAACTTATAAATCTTTTGATTGGTTGCAAATGCAAAAAGTACACCCTTGTCCGCCACTTTACAAAGTGGGCACTGGAGACTCCCCATCCAAAAGTGGGCGGGGAGTTCACCTGTTTAGTAGGTAAACAACAGGTCATGTCCTCTCTATTGTGTAAAGGATCGCGGATGCCAACCTTTAAATAAGTGTTTTAATTGGTCAAAGCGTACAAAGTGGGCGTCCCTTTTTTGGTGTGTAACCGGCCTCAACCCGAGCTTACACCCTTGCCGGCCGTTGCTCGGAAGGTTATTGGCTGGCTGGGCTGCTGCCCGTTGGTACCTTTGGGCACCTTGCTTTGGGCGGGTCCAGTGGAGAACTCTCCCGCCATTGCAGTGCACAGTTGTCTCTCTCACACATATACACACGCGCGCACACAGATACTCAGACTTGTACACGCAGATACACAGATAGACGAGGAAAGAACAACACAGGGAAGTTGATAGAGGAGGTTCACCATGCTCTGGGTAGACAAGTACCGGCCCCACACCCTGGACAAGGTGATGGTCCACAAGGAGGAGGCGCAGCGCCTCAAGAACCTGGTGAGTGAGCCTCCCATCCTATCCCACCACATGAAAATCTAAGTCTCTGTGCTCAGGCTCACGCCTCTCCGCCCTAATTGTATTCCATCCAGATAGCACAAGGCGATTGCCCCCACCTTCTGTTCTACGGACCCTCAGGCGCAGGAAAAAAGACCCTCATAATGGCTCTGCTTCGCGAAATGTACGGTGCAGGTGCAGAGAAGGTAACTGCAGGCAGTTTTTCTCTCTAAAACATGTCATATTGCCTCCAAATTTTCATTCTAATCGCTGATTATGCAAATTTTGTTACCAATGCTGTTGCAGGTCAAAGTGGAGAATAAACCTTGGAAAATTGAGGTAAATTCTCTGTCTTACATTTGAAATTGCTTGTTCTTTGATGTAAGGGCTGTGCCGGGGAGTTTTGCTTCTTCTCTGCTTCTTTCCTTGGTCCCCGTTGCATCATTTTAACTAAATTACTTATTCTTTCTGCCTATTGAAAGAGCGAGGACTTATTATAATAAACCAAGCAGAGCAGAGCTCATTAAAAATGGGTTTCCCAACCAATGAAAAAATGGAAGAGGTAGGATTTGGATCCATTTTCTTTGGGTTTTCCAGTTTTGTAATCAGCCATTGGTGAAGGCACCCAATAATGCACCACATGAATGCAGGGCATGATCACTGAACGTGTCTTCTTACTTCTAACGTGCTTACAACAAAGTATGCACATGTAATCATGGCTTGACTGGGCCGATGCAGCACATGGCCTGACTTTTACTGGACTCCACAAACATCATCAGGTGTATAGTGGAAGAGCCACATGCATGTCTGCTGCCCTTCGACAGCTCCTGGTGATCACTATTACTGCTCCAGGTGTGCATCTTGTTGTTGCCATCAAAATGCGGCCTGTTTTGTGCTGATGTTAAGAGCTACTCTGCTGCAACTGGAGTCCCCCTGCTGCCACGTTTCTGCTGCTAAACACAGCCATCAGCTGCCCCAAATTGCAGCTTCTACTCCCCCAAATGCAGTTTATGCTGCTTTGACCATTGGCTACAGGCAACACAATTTTACAACATACTCAGCTTTATTGGAGTTGGACATCAAGTGTTGGCTAGCTGCTCTTTTCAGCATCTGCATGAGTGTACATACACTCAACCTTACAGTTCTTGCTGTCATTTGACTCTGCCCTTGGCACTGCATATTCCGCACTTACATTTGCAGGTGTGAGGTTGCAAACAAGTGTCACCACATCCCGTTCTCAAGATTGGAAAGTGAGGTTACATGCAAAATGAGTATTCCTTGGTTAGTCTTGCGATCCATAATTCCTAAAACAACACGATGAGCTGCCTACAACTTCTTTGAAGATCCACTGTCTCTAACTTAGATCATTAGGAAGTAGATGTTGAACCACTAATACGAGGGTTTGCACTAATCAATAATCATTGTGCATCAATCCCTATTTCGTTCTTCTTCAAATAGCCCAAAAAACATTAATTGGAAATTATAAAAAATAAATGACTTTAGTTTTGAAAAGTATGACAAATGCAATAAAATTCTCTATAGATAGGGACAAATGTGGCATCCCATTTAGTGTTTTGTAGTGGACGGCCAAGTTGACGGCATGGATTGCAATTGCCATGGACAAAAATGGAGCCGATGCAAGGGCAATGGCTTGTGGGGCAGCCAATGTTATTATGTGTTTTCGCTTCTATCTTGTGTTCAACAATTTATTTCAACATTTGTTTATGCTTTCATTGCTGCATCCACTTTTAACATGGTATTAAATTTTTGGATTTATGCTCCTGCTACTATGTTTTGTTGATTACAAGTCCTCCTCTATCTCCTACTGATTAGGTGACCCCTTTCTACTGAAAATTCTGTTGTTCCCAGCCCTCCACATTTGCATTTACAGCATCTTATGTGTTGCCAGCTTGCATTTTGCACTTCCCCATCCGTGTTTGCAGTTTGTTTCCCTCTTGCTACCCCAAACGGCTCTTGAATTGTTGGGCGACTATAGTCTTTTCATAAATTACCTGTGCTTTCCGCATCTGCTGTTGGTACAATGCTGGGCGACATCTTTTGATTGGTTTCTTGCAGATTTTTGTAATTTCAACTTTTTTTTTTTGGTTGTGATCAGCTTGTGTACATTGCATCGTACGAACTCTGTTTAGTGCAATCGATAAAGAAACTATGCTCACATGGGATACTGATGATGCCCGTGCCTATTTAGCTCTTCTTCGTTGTATCTCCAAAGTAAGTTCTTCTAGTTGTCACCTTGTATTTTTTTAACTTTTATTCCAAATGGATGGAGTACAACAAAGATCCTTTGGCCTCCTTTGCTAATCCAAGTGTTTTTTGCTATCAAAATTGACCAGCAAGTCTCTAAACCAATTTGCCTCTTGGTTTGCTTGGTGATTGGTCTTCACCTTGCTCTTTGAAAGACAAATTCTATTGCACATCTAATATTGACTTGTTGGCCTCTTGAATTACCCTGAAATTTCTCAATTTCAGTTGCTTGAATCCAAGTCCTAGGCCCTCAATTTTGAGCATGCATCTTGAGGCGGTTGTTAAAATCCTTTTTTTTGTTGTAAATTAGGGTTAATAGTAGAGATTGATCGAAATCTCTTTCTTTGATGGCTCAAACTATTGGAAAATACCGAGATAACTTGAGAGGTGGTTGGAGGATGAGAAAGAATGTCATAGAAAAAAATTTTAGAGTTTCATAATGAAAAACACTAAAAAATTGTTGTTGCCTTTCTCAAACAGCCATAGAAGCTGTTAACTACAGATTAGGATCACTAGAACGATTGCTACTCTCTTCTATATGTTATCTGCACTAGAAGGACCTTGGGCTATTGTCACGTGCTTTTGGAGGGCTCCAAACTAATGTCACATGCTGTAGGATTGAACCCTTCTGGTGGTTGCAAATCACATCAACAGTTTCTCCTTGCTCTTCAATAGTCTCTTTCTCTTTCACAATGGCTAGAAATAGACTTTCACCGGCCCCTAAAAACGTTTTTTCCACTTGCATGGGCAAGTTTTGCCAAGTGGTAAACTTTTAATTTTATTTTTCAATATTATTCAGTTTATTAAATTAAATTTCAGAATATTATTTTTTAATTTTAAAAATCCATTTAATAATTATTCTAGTGCTTAGAAAATCAAATTTATCAATCAATAATTAAATTGGCTAGGCTAATTTGTTTTTCAAGTATCCTTGAGTAGTTATTGACCCTTAGATTGGCATTAATTAATTAATTAATTAATTAATGCCTAGTCTCTAATGTTACCATTGATATTAGTGGCCAATAAATTAGTCTAGGCCCAAATATGACACCGGGTACCGTGTTGTATCTGTGAGATATAACTTATTACAACTTTTGCCTTTGGTACCCACTGCATCTGCAGGGTCCTTGGCTTGTTAACATGAAATAAGTGCCATATGTATCACATGTGCTGAATAACCTTGCACATTTGATTAATATCTTAATCAAATGTTATCGGCAAGATTATAGCATCTCAAAATTTCATGTCTCCATGATAGATCTCCCCCTTGAAATCCTTGCAATTGTCCTTGATTGCACTACATTGTGCTAAAGAAAATGCATATTGTATTGAATTTTTCATAAGGCATCACAGTCACAACATTGGCCACTGTTGTCTAACCATGCCATATGCCCCAAACTTATTAAAAATTTTCAACCAGCATAAACATGATATAAATTTGAAAAATAGTCTAGAATTGCTATTAGAAACCCATTGGATACATCCATAACTCATGTTTCTCAATTATTTTGACTTTACAACCACAGTAAGGCATATTCTCAGCATAAACCATGGCTAAAACTCTCAATGGCATTTACTCACATGTTGCTATCCATGGAGCCAGCTATAAACCATTAAAAATTGAGCACAATCTGATGATGAACTTATCATTTGTGGATTTGAGAACTGATCACAAATTGCTACAAATATGACCCCGAATTGATCACAAAGTGATTGAAAAAATTAATCAGCATTTGATGCAAAAGTGATCCCAAAAGTGACCATAAACAGCTCTCAAACTGATCAACAATTGCATTGAAATTGACCAGAACTTGATTTTAAAACCGAGGGAAAAACTCATGCTTGACTAGACATAAACTTATTCCAAACTGATGCAAAAGTATAGTTTTAAAGCTGCAGTAACAACCATGCTCATTTGCATACATCTCATAGTGACCAATACATTGAGTAGTAACCTCATGGCATACATACTATCAACACAGTATGTTGGATGCATGCTGAATACATTCGAGATCCACTACATACAAAAATTGTTCACAACTGGAGGAGTGGAAGTGTTACTGTGAAGAAAACTGCCAGGGTTTGCATTGAGGGCACACAGAGTGTACGACACGACATAAACACAGAGAGACAGACACAGACATAGAGGGCAAAACTTAAACCCTGAACGCAAAACTCAAAACTCAGACCCTAAACGCAAAACTCAAAACTCAAACACAAAAACTCAAACACAAACAGAAGAAGGGAGAGAGAGAATACAACTCTGAAGTGAATGAATGTTGTAAATGAATGTAAGAGTGTACAGTGTGCTCAAGGGTAGAGCAATGTCGGAGTGTGACATCAACCGGAGACGGATCCCAAGTCTGTGACCACCAGTCGGAGTGTGGGAGTGCTAAATAGTGAATGGCAGCAGGCTTGTCACCAAAATGCAGTAGTTTGAAGGCTGGAAATTGGCAAATGCAGCAGTGTACCATCGATCAGAGGCTGGAAATTGTGCACAATCTGCTATAAACAGCAGGCTGAAACAGTGTTTGATGTGGCTGACGATGACTGGATGATCGGATCGTAGCAGATGATGATGTCGCCAGTATAGCTGACGTCAGCATGGATGAAGGTGCTAGCAGTAGGGTAAACATGGATGGAGTGGCAGCAGTCTTGAGATCTGGACAGCCACGTGGGAGGAGGTTGATGGTTGAAATCTGCACGTGGAGTGAGAAACTTGCATAGACGGAATGATGGCTGAATGGGGGCAGCCAGTCTATTTATAGATGTGGAAGGGCGCCCCAAAAATTAGGGTTTCCATTGAACTCTCTCGAACCGCTTTCTGTTTTAGGGCTTTACTCTAAAAGAGCATTTTTTAGTGTATTTTAGGGGTGTTTAAAAGGTAATCAGCAAGTAATGCATGTTTTAGCTCAACACGCTCTCTCAGGCCCAAAACTGAGCCAAAAGGTTAGGCCAACCACTGTGATGTTTATTGATCCCAAGGCGTTCCATCCCAAAGTAGCCAGGGGTGTACGTTGACTGCCCAGTGGCCTACCAAGACTACAAAGGCGATGGTTATCTTCCCAAGGGAATCCAAGTAGTCACCCTAGAGAGGACAGGGCATCGGACAAAGGGTGCATGTCGGCTGCCTAGTGGCCTACCAAGCCCTACAAAGGCGGATGGAACTACATGGAACTTTTTTTTTTTGGTGAATAAGTGAGGTAAATTTAATGGGATGCGATCGATTGAGTAATAGTGACCCAGAAGATGGGAGTAGATAGGGTACACCCAACACATCACAAAACAATACAAGCTAATCTATCCACTTAGGGTGTCGATGAGGAGGAAAAATAGGTGATGAGGTATCCATGTGATGAAGGAGGATGGCGGTGTGGTGACATCTACCGCTGGTGGAAACAGCCTAGGATCCGCTCAAGTGGTGCTCTGCATAATGAGATGCAAAGTATGCTACATGCTGAAGAATGCTCATGTAGTAGGTGCCACTTGGACAGTGTCCCTCGTGGGAAAATTGTTCACTTGCCCAAGCGCCCTAGTACAGAGATGATTAAATCATGCAATGCAAAGGGTAAGGTACAACAAGGGGGAGAAGCTGATGTCGAAGACAAAGTGTTGAAGCCTGTAGAATACCAAGGAGGGTAGGAATCCCGCTCTCAACCTGGATGTAGATGCTGAAGAAGGAAGAGCGTGATGTCGGTTGTTATATGGTGCCGAGAACCATAAGGAATGAAAGAAGATGAAGTGGATGAAGCACCCCACTAGAAGAGCAAGGTAGAAGTCACCACCATGATAGCATCGAGAGAGATGCTGCACGATCCGCCTCGGGAGGAGAAACTGCCATGCTGGAAGAAGAGCAAGCACTCCTATATTGATGAAACTATGAAAGAAACGGTGCGCATCCCCACGTCTCTAGCTTGGATTGGACCAAAGCAATCTGCAAGTTAGCCCTACATTGAAAGACAAAACCTTGCAAAAGAGATGAGAATTTGCAAACACAGAGGTTAGTGATGAGATGCTCCAAAGCAAAACATAACAGAAAGAAAATCTAACTCGAAATAAATGCAATGAATGTGTGAGTAAATGCAGCAGAAGACAAAAGAATGAAAAAGCGAAGGACAATGAATTCTATGGGCCTGACTCTAAGAGTGTGAAAAATGAATGTTAGACTAACCTAGGGTATCCGAAAGGACTTAGAGACATGCTAGTCTAAGAAGGTGGTCATCATCGTGTACGTCTAGTAGCAGGGCGTTGCCAAGGGAACGCTTGACAAGGTGGGGAGGAAGGTGAGATAGATGCATGAAGTGCAACGAGATCAGAATCTGCAGACCAATCAACCAATTCCTCAGGGGTAGTGAAAGAGATGGGTTGTTGAGGCTGTACTCGAGCCACATGTCCAGCAGTAACGGCGGATGCTGAAGGAGCAGATGAAGCAAGATCAGAAGGCGTAGCCCCATTGTACTGTGCAGTCGTAGTGGTTTGTAGAGGTTTTTTAGATGGAAGACCTTGGGCCTCTGAGTGACACGCCTCGTCCACATGGCCTGCTCTTTGGCAGTGTGTGCAAAACCAGTTTTTCTTAGGGAGTTGCTGCCAGATAGGTCTAGATTCTTTGGTTCCATCTGGGAAGAGGAGTCACCCTTTGATTGGCTTGCCTTCGCATCCGGCGAGTTCTTGTCACCGGTGGTTTTCCCTCCCGAAGAATAGGCAACCAATCCCCTTTGCTCTGAATAAGGTTGTGATGAGGATCTCTTGTGGACTTGATCATGCAGCCTTGTGTAACGCAAGAACTGGCACTCTTAACTCGTAGAATGTTGGCAATCTAGGTTGGGAGATGATGTGTTGAATGAAATTGAAGTACTTTTCGGGCAACTTATTCAAGAAGAATGTAACTTGATCGTCATTTGACTTTGGAGAGCTAGTAGTGGCGAACTCGGCAAGTAACCGTTTGATATTCAGCCAGCTTGACTTTCAGATCATCCCCTTCCTTAATAGAGAACTCTTGAAGCTCAAAGTTGATTGATGCATCGAGTACGATCACGAGCCGCATAGCAGTCGAGAAGATGACTCCAACACTCTGACGCGAGTGGGAAGTGCTACAACTGAGAGTGAAACTCAGGAAGCAATCCTTGCATCAGCTCAACATTGGCTGTGGCATTGCGGACTCTCCATTGATAGATGTAGTCAGGGTGAGCTAGTCGAGGATCTAGCATAGACTCTAGACCAATGATGAGGTCCCAAAGACCCTGAGACTCAAGCACTTGTTGCATGAAATTAGACCAAGTGGTGAAATTCGATCCGTTAAAATGTGTCTTGTCTGTGAAGGCATTCTTGGCCGTTGCAATAGGAGTGGTAGTGCTCGGAGATAGATAGTGTGAAAAAGTGTAGTGTGGGTAGGATGGGGGAGTGTAGTACACTTGGGAATGGGCCCCAGAGTGCCCACCAGGCATGTGGATAGTGTGCAAGGTGGATCCATAGGTAGGGATGGACTGACTAGGTATGGGCATGGTAGCCACATGAGGAATCCAAGGAGATGGGATGGGAACACGAGGAGTAGAAGATGGAAATCCCTACGTAGGTGTAACCCAAGGAGAGTGTGAAGACACACCATAAGCTGAGGATGGAAACCCCTGCGTATGAGTGGTCGTGTGAGATGTGAAGATGGGGATAGTGAGGGGGATGCCCATCACAGTTGACCACCCAGGAGTTATGGGTGTGCTCCTTTGCTGAAAGGTGAGAGACACTGTGTTAAAGGGTGGCATTCCCCCTAACGAAGTACCATGGTGCAAAGAGGTAGAGAATGGGGTGAATGAAAAGGTGCTAGGAGCGGAGATGGAAGATCCAACCCCTAGGGTGTGTGATGCAGATGTGGAGTGTAATCCAAGGTTTTGGAAAGATGATGAGAGGTGATCAAGGTGTGATATAGAAGAGGGTGGGATGGGAGGAAAGTGAAAAGTGTGTGTGATACGCTCAAATGAAACAGAAGCTGCATATGTACTTTCGTTTGCTTCGTGAGCCCCCTCTATTGAAGTTCACATACGCAAAGCCATCTGGATCCTGTACCTCAAAAGAAGAGGATCTGGCTAAGATGATGAAGGTGGATTGCTAGACGTTTCGAATGTCATATGTCCTCCATGATCGGAGAGGTGGCCAGCCTCACCAACCGGTCCGAATGTGGTAGCAAAACTGGTAGGAGGGGTGCAAACATCACCTTACTTGTTGCGATAGTACTCCTCAAAGTCCTTTGTCATGTTAGTGAAATCTGATGAAGGTAGAGTCTCGTCCTTCTCATTAAGTCCATAATGCCATCTTAGGGCCTCCAATGATGGAGAAGCCTGATAAGACATCATAGGAATTGGAGAAGAAGGTGTCTGGGACATTGTGATTTGATTACGAGTCGTATTGTGAGCCTTGCACAAAGACTAGCTCTCCACAATATCTGCATGACACTCTTTACAAGAGCACTGGCTCTAATACCATGTGAAGAAAACTGCCAGGGTTTGCACTGAGGATACACAGAGTGTATGACCGCGATAGAAACACATAGAGATAGACACAGACACAGAGGGGAAAACTCAAACCCTGAACGCAGAACTCAAAACTCAAACCTTAAACGCAAAACTCAAAACTCAAACACAGAAAATCAAACATAAATAGAAGAAGGGAGAGAGAGAACACATCTCTGAAGTAAATGAATGATGTAAATGAATGTAAGAGTGTACAGTGTGCTCAAGGGCAGAACAATGTCAAAGTGTGACGTCCACCAGAGATAGATCCCAAGTCTGTGACCACTAGTTGGAGTGTAGAAGTGTTGAATAGTGAATGGCAACAAGCTGGTCACCAAAACACAGCAGTTTGGAGGCTGGAAACTGGTAAACGCAGCAGTGTACCACCGATCAGAGGCTGGAAACTGTGCACAGTTTGCTGTAAACAGCAGGCTGAAACAATGTCTGATGTGGTTGGCGATGACTGGATGATCAGATCGCAGCAGATGATGTTGCTAGCAGTTCACGTTAGCATGGATGAAGGTGCCAATAGTAGGAGCAAACACGGATGGAGTAGCATCAGTCTCGAGGGCTGGACAGCCACGCGGGAGGAGGTTGATGGTGACTGGATGATCAGATCGCAGCAGATGATGTTGCTAGTAGTTCACGTCAGCATGGATGAAGGTGCCAATAGTAGGAGCGAACATGGATGGAGTAGCATCAGTCTCGAGGGCTGGACAGCCACGCGGGAGGAGGTTGATGGTTGAAATCTTCACGTGGAGTGAGAAACTTGCACAGATGAAATGATGGCTGAATGGGGGTAGCCTGTCTATTTATAGATGTGGAAGGGCATCCCAAAAATTAGGGTTTCCACTGAACTCTCTTGAACCACTCCTCGTTTTAGGGTTTCCATTGAACTCTCTCGAACCACTCCGTGTTTTAGGGTTTTACTCTTAAAGAGCATTTTTTAGTGTGTTTTGGGGTTGTTTAAGAGGCTAATCAGCAAGTAATGCATGTTTTAGCTCAACACTACCTCCCCCTTGAGCATTAGGTGATACTCCGGACCCCTACTTTGTTGAACTCGACTGAGCTCAAAGTTGGCTCTAAGTGGAAGGCATCTTGGTAAAGTTGCAACAACTAGGGAATGGTTTGCTAAGTCATCCTCTTATATCCACTTTGCATCTATTAGTGAAACAATGTTGAAGGTTCACCAAAAAGCATACGGAAACTTTGTCTCTAACTTTACTTGCCTCGAAACCTCCACTAGGTTGTAGGCCTTTCTTCCCAGCCCCTCATGTAATTACATGCTAGGAGGACTAAATGCATTAGGAAACATTCTTATTTGCATACTTTTGACCATTGCAATGTGACCGTGCATGAGAATTTGCATACTACCGGTCATACCAAGATATATTTTGCCGTATATTGCATGCATTACTAGTAGCAATTTTCACATTGTTGCAATTTCAACTCAACTAGTATGCAACATTGCATCCACTTGACTAGCCCCTCATGTAATTGACACGCTAGGAGCACTAAATGCATTAGGAAACATTCTTGTTTGCATACTTTTGACCATTGCAATGTGATCGTGCATGAGAATTTGCATACTACCGGTCATATCAAGATATATTTTACCGTACATTGTATGCATTACTAGTAGCAATTTTCCTCATGACCAACACTTTGTAGAGCATTTGCATGACCAACATTAATACAATGAGTCCCAAACATAGTGGGCTGCATATATGCATTGCGCCCCAGCATCATGCCAACATTGCTATACATGGGGTTATGCATATTACCAGCCATTCTTGGATACATTGGGCCTTGCACAGCACACATTGGTTGTTGCATACCATAAGGAGTTGTGTCATACATCTTCATATGTGGTCCTTGACCCACCATAGCATGGAAACTAGTGCCACTACTAAAGGACCTTGGTTGCCCCATCATAGCATGGAAACTAGTGCCACCACTAAAGGACCTTGGTTGCCCCATCATTGCATGCATGCCTTGCTATACAAAAAGCATTGGATTGGCACTTCCAAGCCGGCCTTGCATATGTATCGATTGCCCCACTGGCACCATTTGGTTATGCTCACTACCCACATTTGGAATATCTTGTTGTCCTGAAGCTCTTGAAGACGATTTTCTCTTGTTGCCTTTGCTGCCCTCCTTTAAGGGGTTGAAAAAGCATCTGAACTGAGGATCATTTGCCAATTGCATAAAATTTTCAGCTGCTGCTCTCAAATGATCTTAAATTGGTAATCAACTTTCTCTTTCTCCTTGCGATCATCAGCTTCTAAAAGGCCTAGAAGGACCCATAATTTGGTCTAAGCCAATATTTTCAGCTTGCCATCCATGTTGCTTGCATTGTCCAAGATTAGGCATTGCATTTTTCCCAACACTTTGTGAATTTTCAGATGGAGAGGTATCATTCTTGCTCGATCCCATCTCACTATTTGAAGACATTATTGCTGTAATACTCAGTTGAATACAATTTCAGCACTAAAGCAAAGCTTTTGACCTTCAATTAGGTGCCTCAAGCCCACCAATTCGAGGGAATAAATGATATCCCAGTGACAGAACCATGAAATCAACTTTTCTTTTTCGATAGGTTGGTAAATAACCTAATTAAACACTTAATTACAGGAATTAACAAATTCACAAAACTGAAATGCACTCTTTTCCATACAATCTTGGACATTGGACAGCTTGTTGGCCCAAAAATTGGTGTCCCTTGTGGTATATCTTTAACTTCTATTGCAAATGGATGGAGTACAACAAAGATTCTCTGATCTCCTTTGCTAATCCAAGTGCCTCTTGCTATCAAAACTGACTAGCAAGTCTCCAAACCGATTTGCCCCTTTGTTTAGTTGGTGATTTTGATCTTTACCTTGCTACTTGAAAGACAAATTCAGCCTTAAATCTAATATTGGTTTGCTGGCCTCTTGAATCTCCTTGAAATTCCTCAATTTCAGCTGTTGGAATTCAAGTCCTAGGCCCTCAATTTTGAGCAGGCATCCCAAGGCAGTCGTCAAAAGCCTAATTTTTGATGTAAATTAGGGTTTACAGTAGAGATTGACTGAAATCTCTCCCTTTGATGGCTCAAACTGTTGGAAAATGCCGAGATAACTTGAGAGATGGTTGGGGAATGAGAGAGGATGTTGTAAAGAGAAATTTTAGAGTTTCATTGCGAGAAACACTAAAAAACTGCTGTTGCCTTGCTCAAACAGCCATGGAAGCTGCCACCTATAGCCTAGGACTATAAGAAGCTCCTATATGTTGTTATTTGCACCAGAAGGACCTCGGGCTATTGTAACCTGCTCTTGGAGGGCTTTGAACTGATGTCACATACTGTAGGACTGATCCATGGTGGCTGCAAATCATATCAACAGCCTCTCCTTGCTCTTCAATAGTCTCTTTCTCTCTTAAATGGCTAGAAATAGACTTTTACCGGCCCCTAAAAACGTTTTTTCCACTTGTATGGGCAAGTTTTGCCAATTGGCAATTTTCTATTTTCATTTTTCAACATTATTCAGCTTATTAAATTAGTTTTCGGAATATTAATTTTGAAAATCAATTTAATAATTATTCTAGTGCTCAAAAAATTCAAATTCACCAACCAATAATTAAATTGACTAAGCCAATCTGTCTTTTAAGTATCCTTAAGTAGTTATTGATTCTTAGAATGACATTAATTTAGTAATTAGTGCCTAGTTCCTAATGTCACTGTTGACATTAGTAGCTAATAAATTGGTCTAGGCCCAAATCTGATATTGAGTACGACCTAATACCTATTAGACATAACTTATCACAACTTTTGCCTTTGGCACCCATTGCATCCTTGGGGTCCCTTGGCTTGTTACTATGAAATAAGTGCCATGTGCGTCACATGTGCTAAACAACCTTGTACATTTGATTAATATCTTAATCAAATGTTATCGGCAAGATTAGAGCATCTCAAAATTTCATGTCCTCGTGACACTTGCCGTCATCCAACTCTTACAAACTTGTTCTGAATTGTTGCTTGCATACTATTGATAACCTTGTCCTTGTTGCTATGTTGGTCATGTCAACTTGCCGTCGACCAACCACCATGCTAGTCTACCTCACCTCTTCTTGTTTGTTGACACGAGTGCGATGACTTGTACACTGCCCGAAGTTGCTGACCTTATATGCCTTTTTGTCCTGTGTTCGATAGATGTCGCTTGTCTTGTTGCCACATCAATGCATTTGTCTTCATCCGACTCAACACATCAAATTGTATTCAAAAGCTTCAAAAACTTTAAACATATACATTATTTATGCATTCTTTTAATTCTAACTAGAATGCCGAGTTCACGTATTGTCCCCTCTCAAGCACAATTGGGCCAAAATTTGTGGTTTTTTCAGAAGTCTTCCAATTTAGCTCCAATCCACACTGGGCATTTTGGGGCTTTCCATCAATCTCCACAAAGTCATCATTGAATTGAAGAAAATAGTTGTCGGGCATCCCAAATTTAGGGCTTTTCATCAAATTGGTCAAAATTTGCTACCAAATTTGAGGCTTTTCAAGAATTTGGCATTCTTCACTGACATTGTGGTCTAATTCATTATTAGGCATGATATTTGGCATCGTTTGGGTAAGAATTTCACAAAAGTCTTCGAATTCTCTTCAATTTCTAGATAAAATTTGGGGCTTTTCAACACATTGAGCTCAATTTTATCCCAATTTCTTCATAAAATCTGGGGCTTTTCTGAAATTCATCTATATCAAGGCTTAATTCACATGGAGTCGTGACATTCGATAACATTTGGGTAAATTTTTTATCAAATTTCTTCAATTTCTCTTCATTTTTCAAGTCAAATTCGAGGCTTTTGTCCCATTCCACCACCGAGGCACCCAAAATTTGGGGCTTTTGCCTCAATTCATTCTCTTAGCCCTTGATGTGCTCCAAAATCATATTATTTGGTTGCTGGTCTTGTTTTTTTTCCAACATTGAAGTGTTGCTATCTGCATTATTGGAGCACTTTCAGCCATTAATATATGATTTCAGCATATTGCTGATTATTCCCTTGATGAGGTAATATTTTATGTTTGAAAATAACTATTTTTGCATATTTTTCTCTCCTCAGCAAAAAAATAGCAAGAAAAAAACTATTATTCTTCGTATTATTTGACTTCATTGAGGCGGACAATATCTCTTCTATCAGTGATTTATTATTATTCAGGCATATGTTTTCTCTCTCTTCATTTGGAAAATATCATTTTATTGCTGATTTCCACTCATGGCCAGCAATAATAATGATTTGTTAGGCATGCTTGGCACCAACGACAAGCTTGATGGCGCCAATTACCCAATGCGGGCTTACATGATGCGACATGTTTTTGTCGCTAAGAATCTATGGTATATTGTGAATGGCATTGAGCAAAGGCTGGCTTCTTCGACATTGGCACCATGTGCAGTCTCCACATTGCAAGTTGGCTCTCATAATGCCAAATCATCTTCTTTGACAACATCTCCCACTCAAGAGAGACCAAATTCGATGGGATGGCTGTGATACCCAAGCGTATGCCCTCATTGCTTTATTCGTGAAGAGAGCCATCATGCCACGCATCCAATCATGTAAGACATCCAAGGATGCATGGCAAAAGCTTGCATCATTATATCAAGTGTACAATGAAGCACGCTTTGCTATCCTATGAAAGTAACTAGAAGATGTTCTCATTGGAAGGAGGTAACATGGATGCCTATCTCATTGGCATCAAAGATTTTATTGAGTAGTTATTAAACATTGATGAAGAAGTCCCTAATAGTCATCTTGCTTCCATCACTCTTAATGGTCTACTGGAGTCATCAAGGTTTTGCTGCCACCTTGTGGTTGGTAACTATGGGTAACCAAGTTACCTATAGTTTCTATCAGCTCGTGTTTCTTTTGTTGCAAGAAGAACAAAGCTAACTCAACCGCAGTGCTACCATGGCGACAAAATAGGTCTTTTTCACTCATCATCGTGGAAAACCCAAACCAAAGATAAAAGACAAGATTGCTGGTAAAAAATTAGCAAACTTTCATGCTAGTCATACTTCTTTTTCCACCCCTTCTACATTGAAGACACCCTTCCATGTTGGACTATCCTCTTTGAAATTTTCCAAGGGTACAATCAACAAATCTAAGAGGTGTAATTATTGCTGAAAGATAGGGCACGACATCATTGAATGTTGTGAGGGCATTGCATTAGAGAAGAAGAAGAAGGAATCTGGTCTTGCTCTTACACATGAGACTGCGAACTATTCTTAGTTTAAGGATTATACTTTTTTCATTCAGTGTGAGTATAATCCTTCTATTCCATTATGCTTGTTTTTTATTATTGATGCGGCTTCTACTTAGTATTTTGACAGCGGTGCATCTAAGCACATCACCTCTTACCGAACATTATTTTCATCTCTCTCTGATGTACCTAAAGGGAATATAGTTATGTGTGCTAACAATGCCTCTTTTGTAGTTAAAGGCATTGCACATGTGCAAGTTGTCTCCTTCTTGGGCACTCCTTTCTCATTGCATGATGTTCTCTATGTGCCCGGCATTAAGAAGAATCTTATTCCCATTTCAGCCATTGCAACTTGGGGGTTTTGCGTCATTTTTGACGGCCCCCGATGTACGGTATATGATGATCAAGTTTCTTCTTCCATTGTCTTGACAGACACCCTCACTAAAGGTCTTTATTGTCTTGATACTTATGATCAGCAACTTGCTGAAAATCCTATTGACGGTGCCTTATTAGCAAAGGAGTCTTTTTATGATACACATGGTATCAAAGACTTGGTCAAATTAACTATTGTGCATTGATGAAGCTCTAGTTAGAGGATATGGTTAAAGATCTTTCAAAATTCATTTGCTATCAATTCACATTTGTGAAGGTTGTTTACTTGGTAAGATGCATCAATTTTCCTTTCCCAAGGATATTTATGCTCATTTGCCATCTATATTTCATCTCCTTCACGGTGATGGTTGTGGTCCTATGCGGACCAAATCCATTGGAAGTCTTCTCTTGCTTTAAGACATTTATTGTCATGGTGGAAAATCAAAGCGGATTTTGCATTCGGTCCCCTTGCACTGATGGGGGTGTAAGGACCGGATAGGCAGGGAGATCGAGATAGACTGCCGTTACTCGCGGTGAGAGATGGAGAGAGTGAGAGCGAGCAAAGTAGAGAGTGAGCACGTTTTTAGGTACAATGATGAGAGCCTTTAGGTTTTTAGATAGATATATATGTGTAAGTACAAGTGCTAAGGGTGTGTTCACGCCCGAGCATATTTAAAAGACACGAGGCCTTTATTCCCAACAACCCACCTAAAGGCAATGTGCCTGAAGAGGAGAAAAGAATCAGCTAAGTTGAGGTATGTACAAAGCTGAAATACATATATCAATCCAACTCACATGATCTGTCGCGGCAATGAGCAAACTGCTCTGTTGGAAGGCCCTTCGTGAGAAGGTTTGCAGGGTTATCATCTGTATGCACTTTGACAAGCTCAATGCTCTTGTTGTCAAGTACATCTCTAATGAAGTGGTACTTCACTTGTATGTGCTTTGTGTTTGCATGAAAGACAGGATTCCGTGCTAGCATGATAGCACTCTAACTATCACAATGGAGAACATGTAACTCTGTGATGCCAAGTCCCGCCAGATGTGAAAGCCATAAAGCCTCCTCGATGCCTCAGTGGCAGCCACATACTCTGCCTCTATAGTAGACAATGCAACACACTTTTGTAGCTTGGAGATCCAAGAGACTGCTCCTCCTGTGAAAATAAACATATACCGAGAAGTGGACTTCCTGCAGTCCACATGACCAGTATAGTTTGCATCCGTAAAGCCAACAACAGATGTCTTCTGCTTTCCAAAGCAGATGCACAACTCCTTTCTGCCTTTGAGGTATCTCATAATACCTTTCACTACATCCCAATGGTTCTTGCTAGGGGTTCCCATGTATCTGCTAACCACTCCCACTGCAAAGGCAATGTCAGGACGTGTAGCAACCATAGCACACATCGAACTGCCAACAGCTGAAGCATATGGTATCTTGGCCATTTCAGTCTTCTCATCATCGGATGTAGGGCTGTCCTCTGCACTAAGTTTCACATATGGAGGCAATGGAACCCCAATTGTTTTCCCCCCCTCCATATTGAAACGCTGCAAAACTTTGGAGATATACTCCTGCTGAGATAGATAGAGTAAGCCTTTCGATCTATCTCTGAGTATTCGCATGCCAAGAATGTGATTTGCATCACTAAGATTCTTCATGTCAAAGCTGCCATGAAGACCTTGCTTCAATGAATCCAAGGCCTGAGTATCCTTGTCAGCAATTAACATGTCATCAACATACAAAACCAAGATAATCAGGCTGCCATCTGTTGCCTTCTTGGTGTACAAGCAGTGATCCACTTGACTTCTATGAAAGCCTTGAGACTGTATGAATGTATCAAACTTATGATACCATTCTCTTGGTGCTTGTTTTAGCCCATACAAACTCCTTTTGAGTTTACATACAATTTTTTCTTTCCCTTGTTCAATAAATCCTTCAGGCTGCTGCATATATATGTCTTCATGCAGATCACCATGTAACGCAGTCTTTACATCCATCTGTATGAGCTCTATATCCTCAACTACAACCAAGCCCAAAATGGTTCTCAATGTAGTCATCTTGACTACAGGAGAGAAAATCTCATCAAAGTCAATTCCATGCTCTTGCTTGTACTCCTTTGCAACCAATCTTGCTTTGTACTTTGGTGAGGAACCAGAAGTGACCTTCATCTTGTAAACCCATTTGCATGGAAGGGCTTTTTGCCCTTTAGGCAACTGCACCAAGTCCAAGTGCCATTCTTGTCAAGAGATTCCATCTCTGACAGCATGGCTTTATACCATTTCTTGCTGTTCTGTCTGTCCATTGCTTCCTTGAAGCAAGACGGTTCACCACTGTCTGTCCACATGACATATGCTATTTTCACTATCTTACTACATTACAAAATATCAAAGTGGGATAATAATGCAGGCTTCTTTTACCCGAATTGAAAATGTATTTATTAGCATTAGGGTATATGCTATGATAATGGTAATATAGTGGCATGTTGGATCTTCATCAAAATATTTTCCCCAGTTAATTTGAAGTTAAGAGACTTACTTATAGTTGAAGTGATGAACTTTCCCTTATTTGCAGCTTGCTTTTAGCAAATTATGCTAACAAAAAAAGGGTGTTGCATAATATGCTCTTAGTGGCTCCCCTTTGGGCTTAGTGATCTAGAGTGCTCTCATATGCTTGTGATTGTGTCTCTCTTTAATTGGCCACATTAATTGCACTAGGAAGAAACCTGTCAAGTTGTCTAGTAGCCCTAGACGATCTCCTAACCCAATGGCCATTGTTTGCTGGCTATTCTTGCAAATTTCCATTTTCAGCATGCTATCCTGGCATTTCAGCCTGCAAATCAGCATGAACAGCGTGCTGTCTTGGCTGTTCTTGCACATGTAATGGATTATTTTCATGGGCAATAGCTGGTTGATCATTTCCAGCATCATTTCTTGCATTTACAGGTTCATTTACAACAGGTATTTGCTGTTGTACAACGGGCACATTTTGCTGTCCGAAAGGTATTTCTTTCCGGAATACAACCCTACGGACCTCCTCAGTCTTTTTGGGCTGTTTGTGTATGCGGTCTTCTTGGAAGATAACATCATTGTTGTGTACTACTTTCCTTTTCTCGAGATCCCATAATCTATACCTCATTTCACCCTCGTCACCATATCCTAGGAAAATTCATTTATAGGACTTTGGCTCAAGTTTGCTGCGTTTTTCTTTACAAATGTGCACAAAAGCCTCGCAGCCAAACACTTTTAGATGAGCATATGAAGGTGACTTGTACGACCACGCTTCTTGGGGAACTCCCTTCCCCCCCCCCCCCCCAAAAGACCTGTTTGGTGACAGATTAATTAAGTGAACAATTGTCATAATAGCCTCTATCCAAAAACCATGGGGTAATGCAGCATGAGACAACATTGTACGGTATGCTTTGCAACTCCATTTTGGAGCGGATTATGAGGGGCAGTGAGCTCCGTCTTTATCCCTTTGCTATTACAAAATGCCTGAAAGGCCTTGGATACATATTCCCTACCATTGTCAGAGCAAAGATACTTAAGTGTCTTATCTGTCTGATTTTCAGTCAATGTCAATAATTTTTTAAACTTATCAAGCACTTTATCCTTGCTATGAATGGGGTAAACCCATACCTTGCGTGTAGCATCATCGACAAAGGTGACAAAATATTTCTTTCTCCCTAAAGATAATCGTGGCATTTGACATACATCTGAATGTACTAACTCTAGAGAAGATTTCAAAGAAAGAGACTTTTTATGAGACGTCTGTGCATGTTTGCCATAAATACAATGATCACAATGCTCAAAATCAGCATAACGAAGACAAGGCAAGCAACCCAAACGAGAAAGCACTTTCATTTCTGTTTGACTCATGTGTCCCAACCGGCCATGCCACAAAGAAATGCTTGACTGCTCGGTCATGGCAACAACATGGTCACGCATACTAGATACATGAAGTGGATACAAAGTATCACTCTTGCAACCTTTGGCAATCACTCTTGATTCCTTACAGATCTTCCATTTTCCATCACCAAAGTTGGTATGAAAACCATCATCATCTAGCTGCCCTGTGTTAATCAAGCTCTTCTTGAGGTGAGGTACATGCCGTACATACTGAAGTTTAAAGACAAAGCCATGCTAAAACTGTAACTGCACACATTGCCAATACATGCAATCTCACATGCATAGTTGTCCCCAAGATGGACAACACCATGTTGACCCCCTATATAGGCGGAAAACCACTCACGATGAGGGGTGACATGAAAGAAAGCACTTGAATCGAGAATCCATGTATGCATGTCATCATTTGTATTTGCAAGTAAAGCATATGTATCAAAGTGTGGAGACAAAGAGTACGTCACTGTCATTGTTATGAGTGACTACATTTACCTCTTCAATTTTTACAATGCTCTTCTTAGGTTGACTGTCCTTCTTCTCTTCCTTGCTATCATCTGTCTTCTTGCCCTTTCCTTTCTCTTTCTTCCATTTGTAGTAGTTACGGTTAAAGTGATCTTTCTTGCCACAATGATGGCATTCAACATCTTTGCCACGTGATTTACTGTGTCCCTTGCCATCATATTGGCCCTTTTGTTGTGATCTGCCCCTAGTATGCAAAGCACCAGAAGACTTACTGGATGGATTGTTTTGCCGATTCATCTCTTTCATAAGTAGAGCACTCTCTACATCAGCATACAAAAGGATTACATTAGAATTGCTCATAGCAGTCTTGAATGTATCCCCACTCTCTGGTAGAGTGCAAAGCAAGAAAGTAGCCTTAAATTCCTCATCAATCATGAACTTCAAGGCAACCAGCTGGCTGAAAATGGAGTTAAACTCACTCAAGTGAGTAGACATTGCTGTACCCTCTTTCATATGCAAATCCATAAGCTTTTTCAGCCAATACACTTTGCTTGTAGCACTCTTCTGTGTATATAGTTCTTCCAGTCTAGTCCATATAGCATATGCAGAATCGAAACCTTCAATGCTGAACAATAAGGCATTAGAAATTGATAGCTCCATGGTTGAGCGTGCAAGCTCATTTAACTCATCCCAATCGTCGTGTTCCATGTCTGCGGGCTTTGCTCCTTTGGTTTTGATCGGCTTTGCCTTCTTTTGCAACAGGATATTGTAGCACTGCTTTTGCCAAATTGCAAAGCTATGTGCGCCTTCATGCTTCTTTATGTGCATCAGATTATTTCTATCATTGCTGCCAGCCATGATTTTCAACCCAAATGTAACCAAAAAACCAGCAAATGCAGGCCCAAACTGTCACCCAAGTGACCAAGGTACAAACAAGTACCAATCAGCAATAAATGACCACACAAAAGCACAGATTTCAGATCTGTAATTAAATTTTCAGAAGCACCAAAACCATGTGCTACAGCATTATCCAACTGATTACAGCTCTTCCAAGGGCATATGCATCACATTACATGAGAAATCCCAAAATTTCAGCTGCAATTTCTGTTGTACATGTACTCACGGGCATAAAATTTGACACGAACGATCAAAAGCCCCAAAATTTTGTGCTCAAAGCATCAATCACAATCGGCATTTTCTCTGTCATGCATAGAACAGTCCAATTTTACCAAAATAGAGCAATTTCAGCAAAACCCCCAAAATTTACCAAGTGTTGATGTCCAAATTGCATGGAATTCAACCTGCATGTACATAAAATGACCAAATGTTGCACAAATGTTGCTCAAATTGCAAAAGGCCCGAATTGCACGGGGTCCAATGTGCCTCAATGTTGAGAAATTGGGTTAATTTCAGCCCAATTTGTGCATGTACATGAAAAGCCCCAAATGTCGGGGACAAAATGTCACAAATTCCTGTAATTTCTGAGACAAATTTGCTTGTCTTGCATCAAATTTCCCAAATCTGGAAAAGCCTAAAATTTTATGGTCCAATGTTGAGAAATTTAACTCAGATGAGCAACATTTCAATAATTGTGGTGAAATTCCCAATTCAAATGCGCACAATGTTTGCAATTTTTGACGTAGATGTCTCAATTTTGCATGAACAGTACTTAGTCTGGAGAAGCCCCAAATTTCTGGCACAAATTTGAGTTTAGTGCTTATGTGCACGAACGTCGGTTAGAGGGAGGGGAATTTCAAAAGATTTCTAAAGAAAAAAAAGGTTGGATGACGGGTCCGTTGACCCGTCAGGGTTGACACTGCCCGTTCGCGCCACGTAGGTCCCGTGGTCAACAAGTCGTTGCGGTCTTGTCGTGTAGAAACAGGCACTTGTCAGTCGCGTGTGACGCAAACGCTGGCTACCCCACCGCTGGTCAATGTCCCGTTGGTTGTTAGTGCAGACACGCTCGTCAGTCACGTGGCTTACGTCCGTCAGCACTGCTGCTTGTCAACATGAACCAGTCGACTGCCCTTTGCTCGTCGACTGCCTCTCAACTGCTACTTGCCGAACTCTTGCAACACACGAGCCTGCTTGCGACTCCCCTGCACTTGTCGATTGCCTCTCAACTGCTACTCGTTGAACTTCTGCAATACCTTGGCTGTCTCTTGCCAGCTCTAATTCCAGTTTGTAAGGATCGGTTAGGCACAAAGATTGAGATAGACTGTCGTTATGCGCAGTGGGAGACAAAGAGAGTGAGCGAGTAGAGTAGAGAGTGAGCATGTTTTTAGGTACAATGACGAGAGAGAACCTTAAGATTTTTAGATAGATATATATGTGCAAGTACAAGTGCTAAGGGTGTATTCACACCCGAGCACATTTAAAAGGCACGAGGTCTTTATTCCCAACAGGGAAGACCCGAGGGTGAATATCTTTTTAAATAGTTTTCAAAGTATCTTGCATCTTGAGGTATTCATAATTGGAATGGAAGAATAGGTCACTTATGGAGGTGGCAAGATGCATGTTGAAGAGTAAGAATTTACCTAATTCTTTTTGGTTCGATGCTATTCTATGTGTCACTTATGTTTTAAACAAGTGTCCCACAAGAGCTTTACGCACCATCACTCCTTATTTATGAGGCATGGACTAGCTCCAAGCCTTCTCTCTGTCATATGAAGATTTTTGGATCATTGGCATACGCCCATGTGCCTTCTCATAAAAGGCATAAGCTGGATGATAAGGCTGTTCGTTGTATATTTATTGGATGTAGTGCTGAAAGTAAAGGGCATTGTCTTTATCAACCCTCTACAAACAAGGTTATTGTCAGCATAGATGTTATCTTTGCTGAAAATGCTTCTTACCCCTTGCTGGATTGCCAAAAATAGCCTACTATTGATGCTTCAAACATCTTTGACAGCCTACTATTGCTTTTCCACAATGGTTCCATGGCCGATCCTTCTTCTCAGCCTTCATTTCCACCATCTACAGATACATTATGGCAGTCTATTCAGCCTGATTTACAGCCATAACAGCATCATGATACTTGTCTAAACAGCAACATCCTATTCTTGATCAATTCGAGCATACAAGGGCTGAAATTCAACAGCCTAAAAGAGTCCTTCGTTGGCTGCTAGACACTCTTTGGGACAACAAACCACCTCTTTCTTTGGTTGCTCACATACGAGCCTCTGCTCGAAAGGGTCAAGGTAATCTTCTTGCATGTGCATTGGTGGCTATAGAGAATGCAATGAAGAACCTCTATGTTGTAAAGATGCTTTTTCAGATGATTGTTGGGTGGAAGCAATGAAGGCAAAGATTGATTCCATCCATTAGAATGACACTTGGGGGCTATGTGACTTACCTCATGGCAAGTATGTAATAGGTATCAAATGGGTTTATAAAATTAAAAGAAAATTAGATGGTTCTATTGATAGATATAAAGCTTGCCTTGGTGCCAAGGGCTATGCCCAACAACAAGGAATCAACTTTGAGGAGACATTTGTCCCTACCTCTTGCGTCACTACGTAGCATTAGGAGTATTTTTGCGTTTGTTGCCCACTTTCATCGGGAGGTGCATTAGCTAGATATCAAGATGGTGTTTCTCCATGGATATCTTAATGAAGAGGTACATGTTTCTCAGCCTCTAGGATTTGCAATTAAAGGCTTTGAGCACAAAGTTTGTCGCCTCAAGAAGACTTTGTATGGTTCAAAGAAAGCTCCATGGGCTTGGTATGCCCGTATACATTCTCATCTATTTCATCTTGGATTTTAGAATAGCCCTACTGAGGCTACTCTTCACATTCAACATCATGGATCTGGTTTTATTATTCTTGTGCTTTATGTTGATGACATCCTTGTCATTGGGACCAATGTTGGTCAAATTGCAGCATTTAAAACTGATCTATAACAAACCTTTGCTATGATACATCTTGGTCTACTTCACTATTGCAGCATTTAAGGCTGAATTTCACTCTCTTTGAATGGATATTCTGACAATGATTGGGCTGGATGTTCAGATTCTCGTGTCTCTCAAGAGTGGCAATTGCTTCTTTTTAGGTACATGTCTTGTTGCTTGGTTCAGTAAGAAACAAACTATAGTTGCTACTTCCAGTTGTGAAGCTGAGTATAGAGCAATGTTCACAACCATAGTGTAGTGTGTTTGGCTCCGCAAGCTACTTGTAGATCTTCATGTGCACTAGATGGCTCCAACACTTATCTACATTGAAAGTGTCACGAGGACGTGAAAATTTGATGCTTTGCTTATGTTTAATTGACATTTGATTAAAGGATTAATCAAATGTGCAATTAAAGGATGCACATGTGTTACACATGTGAGGTGGAAGCTACTTTTTCACAATTGAAGACCAAAGGACCTTGTGAAAAAGATAGGTGTTAAAGGCAAAAGTTGTAACAAGTTACACTTGTTAGATTCTAGGTGAATTTTGGTGTCAGTTTGCCCCTAGGACCATTAATTGGCCATTAAGTGTCAGAGGTGACACTAGGGACTAGCCATTAATTAATGGATTAATGCTTGTCCAAGGGTCAATTAATGCATGGGACCACTTTGGGTTGCAAATGGTCTAGCCAATTAATTTTTGGATAGGCAAGGTCAAATTTTTGGGCATGGATTAAGGGCTGAATTAATTTTCAGAATTAAATAATTCTGAAAATTAATTAAATGACTGGAAATTGCTGAAAATGGATTAAGAAAACTGCCACTTGGCAAAACTTTCCTATGCAAGTGGGGGAAAGGCTAAATAGGGCTGAAGGGAGAGGGAAATCTCGTTTTTTCATTTTGGAGCTATTGAATTGTTGCTGCCAGCTTTTGGGGCCATTTTCCAACCATTGGAGACCATTTTGGTGATGGAGATTGCATATTCTTGACCTTGGGAAGTTGGCAATTGCTGCTGATGCACTTTCTCTTGAAGATCACAGTCTCTGATGCTCCTATTGTTGTTGGTGGGCTGGTACAGCAGGGCAGCAGCTGATTTTGATCAGTTCTTCGCGACAAATCTCGGAATTTTCTCTCTCTATAGCATTCTCTCATCTCCTTATGCTCAGCCATTCTCAGCAATTCTTAGCCATTCGGAGGAGATCTCAGCCATTTTTGGTGTGTTGATCTGTAATTTCTGCAGTAAACCTTAATTTGCAGTAGAAATTAGGGTTTAGCAACCACCTTGGGATTTGTGCCAGAGATTGAAGGTTCAAGGGACTGAAATCAGCAGCTGATAATTGAAGATTATCAAGGGATTTCAAGAGCCAGCCCATCCCAAATTGATTTGGGGCAGCATTTGGCCAGCCAAGGGTCAAATTGGAGAAGAAGTCCTGGGTGAATCAAGGGGCAAATGACCCAAAAGGCTTGCTGGTCATTTATGACATCAAGAGCAATTGGTTAGCAGGAGGAGATTGAAGAATCTCAAGTTGTACTCCTTCCAATTGAATGAAAGCTAAAGAAATACCACAAGGGGCACCAGTTTTGGGGCCAACAGGGAGTCCACTGCCCAAGAATGTTATGGTAAAGTGTGTATTTCATTTTATGTGCATTTATTTATTGCTGTAATTAACTCTTAAATCAGGTTATCACCACCCATTCCAAGAAGGAAGGCTGGTTTCAGAAAGCCAAAGTGCTTTGGCCATTGCATGGAATGTAGTATTCCATGCTTGCAACAAAGCATATAGTTCATTATCATCATGTTTGTGAGTGGATGTCAGTTGGAGAAATAGAGTTATCTTACATACCCATTGAAGACAACTTGACTGATCTTTTCACGAAGACTCTTCCTCAGCCAAAGTTCTAGGCTTTTTGGCAAGCCTTGAACTTGATTCCATTTGTTCCATGATCTATCGTACTCTGTATTGTCATAGGTTGCTATATCCACTTGGATGAACTTGTGCAACCGTGATCTTGTATATACATATATATATTTTGTAAGATTTTGTCATTTTTTCTAGATGAGTTTGTCCATTTCATGGAGGGGACTTTGTAGGCATCTCATGGGTTACGCATTGATGTCCTTTGATCCATGATCCGGTCTCCGTAGGCATTTAAACTGTCATTAAATGCAGTTGTTGTCCTTAGCGTCCTAAGTATTAAGTGACACAAGGTTAAGGTTTATTTTAGGGTTTCCTATAATGGTTAAGCCATAAGGGTTTTATTTTTTATTATTTAAAGACACTGTGTGCCTCACTTGCATAAGTGTGGCATTATTTAGTGTGATTGACTTGAATCGCCATCGATGAATTTGCATGGGCCAAAGTCTTCCAGTTCGGATCCATAGGAGTAGAAATGGCCTTACATCCATTTATCCCAAACATGGCCAAAAGCTCTTGGACATACTATTGTTGAAAGATGAAAATCCCCCTCAAAATCCGGTAAATCTCATGGCCTAAGAAGAAATGGAGAAGGCCTATATCCATCATCTTGAACATCTCGTGTAGTGCTTTCTTAATCTCCTTCACCTTTTGGGCACGATCACTTGTTAAAATAAGATTATTCACATAAATAATGAACAATGCATTCCCTCTAGTTGAGGTGTGGATATACAATTGAGGATCGGAAGAGGAATGCCAATATCCCAACTTTCTTTGGAGGAACGAGTCTATCTTCTCGTTTCAAGCACATGGAGCTTGTTTGAGGCCGTAAAGGGCCTTCTTCAACTTGGACACTTGTCCATCTAATGAGGAAAAGCTAGGAGGTTGCTCAACATAAATTTGTTCTTTCAAATCACTATTTAGGAAGACATACTTCACATCAAGCTGATAAACTGGCTATCTCCTATGGCTGGCTAAGGCAAGAATGACTCTAATGGTAGCCATCCGAGCTATAGGTGCAAAGGTGTCATGAAAATCCACCCTTGGCCATTGTGTGAAGTCCTTTACAATGAGCCGCACCTTGTGCTTATCCAAAGTGCTATCACTGTGATATTTGGTATTGAAGACCTATTTTACACCAATCACCTTCCTATGAATGGACCTAGGCACAAGATCCCAAGTGCCATTCTGTTCAATAGCATCCAACTCTTGCTCCATGTCCTTCCAATGTTGTGATTGCAAAGCCTCCTTCATGGAGATGGGCTCCCTATCTTGCACGGCACGGGTCATCAAATAGTAGTTAGTACGACAAGCTTGGTGGAATGTGCCTAGTTTCTTCGAGAATGTTGCGCGCCATCTTGCGGCTACCACTCCTTAGGGACTCCCTCAATCCTTGAATCAGTGAGTATATCGTGAGTCCAATGACAAGGAGGCCGATACTCCCCTCGATGCTCTCCCTTTGTCGAAGTCTTTGGAACATCCACTAGGGCTGACTCAACAAATGAATCTAATGGTGAAGTAATCTTCTCCTCCATTGAGGGTGGAGCCTCAATAGGCAAAGTCTTCGAAGGCACCAGAGCGGGTGCCCAACTGTCACATGGATCTCCAAGAACAGGATGCTCAACACTCCCCTTTGTAGCTAGAAACTCCATGAACTAAACATTATGACTTGTATACACCTCCCGGGAAGCGGGATTATAAAGCATGTATCCTTGGGACTATGAGCTATATCCCATGAATATGTATTTCTTGACTCAAACTTGTCTCTCTTTTTCTTCGGAATGTGAGCATAGGCAATGGGCATCACACCCGAACACATTGAAATAAGAGACATCTGGCTTTTGTTCAAAATAAGCCTCAAAAGGGGTCATAGCAGCCATGACCAAGGAAGGGGATTGATTAAAGATGTAGATAGCGGTGGCCATTGCTTTGGCCCAAAGACATCGAGGTGTTTGTTGATGCTCCATCATAGTGCACCACGATCACATTGCGATTCTTCCACTCCAATATGCCATTCTCCTAAGGGGTATTCGTGTTGGCAAACTCTTGGTGAATGCCATGATTTGCATAAAAACGAGTTAGCTCTTGGGAGATAAACTCCCCTCCCTTGTTGGACTTTAAGGCCGAGAAATATGCCCATGTCATCCTACTAAAATCATTAACAATTAGTGTAAAATACAAACTTCCCTTAAGGAACTCCGTCCTCATGGTACTACATAAGTTAGCCGAAACAAGCTCCAAGGGCTTCTTAGCTCACCGTGAACCTTGTTGGGAAAAGCATCTCGGTGGTGCTTGCCACAAATACAAGATACACATGGCGGGTGGCTTCCCCCAATCTTTGGCAACCCATGTACTAGGTGACTACAAGCTACCTTTGGAAGGTACTCGTAGTTGAGATGGCCGCATCAAGCATGTCAAAGCTCGGTTTGAGTTTGTGAAGAAAGAAGAGGAGAGGTAGAAGAAGACCGCGTCTTGTAGACTTCATTCTCCTCATGTCTTGCACAAAGATCCTATCGAGATACACCATTAAGAACTTGGAAGGAGTGCTTATCAAACTTGATTGTCAAACTAAGAGCACAGATCTTGCTCATTGAAAGGAGATGATACCCTAGACTTGGCACATAGAGCACCTTTGATTTATGGGCGCCATCTTGCCCGTTTGGAATCGACTACATATTGCCCTTGTCTTTGATGGGAATCAAAGAATTGTCACCAATGAGGATTTGCCAATGCACTCGAATGCATACGGGCAATCACTTTTGAAGGAGTCATGTGGTGGGAAGTGCCACTATTCACAATCCACTTACGAGATTGTGGGGCTTCATGGTTGCATCAGTGGCCGTTGGAGGAACATTCTCTATCACCTCCAAATGGAAGAAGGCGGTCAATGAAGGAGCAATCATTGCTCCTCCTAAGTCCTTTATAGTCTTCTCCTTCTTGGTATCCTTCTTGTCCTTGTCGGGGCAATATGTGACAAGTAGACTCTTTGCTTTGTCTTGTTTGGACTTCTCGTCCTTCTTCTTCTTCTTGTTATTCTTCCCCTTTCGTTGGGAAGATTGTCTGGTCAAAGCATTCGACTTGGGAGCGTTTTGACCTTTGAGTTGTTCCTCATGGTCCAAGACCATAGGAACCAACTCCTTCCACTTAAGGGTTTCCGTCCTCCCTAAAGCAATCAAGGTGGAGTAGAATGCATTGAATCAGGGAAGTAATTGAGTAAGAAGAGTTATCGCCATGTCCTTTGAGATAATTGCCTTTCTTGCACTCTGGACCTGCATTCACAATCGTCAAACCTTATTGACATGCTCTGACAAAGAAGAAGACTCGTTAGGACTCGAAGTCCTCATTTGAATCTCTAGAGACACTCACTTCATCACAATCATTAGATTGTACATTTGATCAAGCTCCAACCATATCTCTCGAGCCACGATCAAGTGCTTGATGTGAGCAACGATGACTTGAGTGCGAGAGAGAAAGAGGAAATAACAGATACGGGCATTTAATTTGTCCCAATGTGCTTGTATCTTCATCAACTTGACTTTCTCATTTGTAGAAAGCTTGGAGGCATCACGGGGTGTAGGACGGCAGTCTATAGCCTCAATCATGAGCTTTGCCAAATCATAAGACTCCAGGATGGCAAGGATCATTACGTACCAAATGTGGGAATTTTCCCCATCGAGCTTTTGATCTGAAGTAAGAGCTTGCAACACGAGGACCTTACGGTCCACAATAGCTTGAAACTTTGCATCAATTTTGGTCGACATTATAAATGGAATGACCTGCACAAAAACAAGGGCAGAACCCTCTGACTCCGCACATGGTGCCAGTGCTTGCTAGGGGTTCCTTCGCTTGTCCTAAAAAAGTTTCACTTGTCAGAGGCGATGAAAACTCAAAATCTGCTTCAAAAGGCTGAAAACGCAGCCTTTCCTCCTTCAGCAATAGCAAGAACCTGCAAAACAACAGCAACTTTTCTCCTTCTCGTTGTACCTGTTCACCTCAGCCTCCAAAGGCTGAAAATGCAAACTTTTGTTGCGAAGAATCCTTCCAATCAGGTTTGCCCACTACCAATCAGCCCTTTTACATTATTGCCATACCGTGTCAAAGAGCAGCGGATGCAGAAGCATATGGACAAGACTGAAAGACAATGAACGCAAGAGAAGAGGCAGAGAGACGAGAGAAGAATGCAGAAATCTGTAGTCAATGAATGCTGAAATGAAGAGGGCAGATGTAGAAGGGCTGTTGATGTATCTCCTTGAGCTGGATCTCTCTCACCAACACCTAGAAGACAAATGATGGAGGGTAGGCTGGAAAGGGGCAATAAATAGCACAAAAAGAAAGCACTAAAATATGCTGGTTGGCCAGCAAAACTAGCCGATCTGATTAGCAAACTGGTTGATTGCTCATAAATGCATAAAATCAGTGATCTGGTGTGTGGCTGCCACGTGGCATGGCCCCAACCCACGATA
Source organism: Lygodium microphyllum (assembly GCF_053477565.2). Lineage (NCBI taxonomy): Eukaryota > Viridiplantae > Streptophyta > Polypodiopsida > Schizaeales > Lygodiaceae > Lygodium > Lygodium microphyllum. The sequence goes on from NC_141139.1 coordinate 46,005,302, forward strand.
AGGTTCCCATACAGTGTGATTGTTGAAAAATCTCCATTGGTTGACAAGAAAAATATGTACTATGGTTGTCTTTGTTAGAGATTAGTGTCCTTTTACAATCATGGGCCTCACAAGAATGTTGGCCCTCACAAGGGACTTATTCACTTGCCCAAGTGTCCTTTTACAACCATGGCCATCTTGGTGATGTAGATGATAATACAAAGTTCAAAAGAAATTTATAATGTCTGAATCAATCTACAAGCAATACCTTGTCACCATCAAGAGAAAAGCCGTTCCCTCTCAAAGTGGAAGGGAAAGTTGAAGGGAGTTAGCTTCTCCTTGTTAGTCTGAAGCAGTAGGGGAGGGCGTATCTAAGTTGATTTGGGAAAGTAGGTTTTTTAGAATTGGGTGATTGGTTGTCTTAGTCAAAATATCTGCAAAATTATCACATGAAGGCACATACTCTAGGCGAATAGTCATTAGCTCAACTTGCTCTTTGGTGAACTGAAAGTGTATTGCTACATGCCTCATCCGGGGGGTGATAATAGGATTATGAGCCAGTACAATTGCACTATGATTGTCGTAGTAGATAACAATTGAAGAATAAGGCACAAACTCTAGGCGAATAGTGCCTAGCTCAACTCGCTCTCTGGTGAGTGAAAGTGTATTCAAATGTGTCTCGTCCATAGGGTGATGATGGGGTTACTAGCCAATGCAATCATACTATGGTTGTTACAATAGATAATGATTGAAGCAACATAAGGGAATTGAAGCGCCACCAATAAGCTCCTTAGATAGATGGTTTCAGTGCTTGTCGCAGTAGATAACAATTGGAGCACAAGGCACAAACTCTAGGCGAATAGTGCCTAGCTCAACTTGCTCTCTGGTGAAGTGAAAGTGTATTCCAATGTGTCTCATCCACAGGGTGATGATGGGGTTACTAGCCAATGCAATCATACTATGGTTGTCATGGTAGATAATGATCAAAGGAACATAAGGGAATTGAAGTGTCACCAATAAGCTCCTTAGATAGATGGTTTTGATGGTGTCATCATAAAGAGCCCTATACTTAGCCTCGGTTGTGGAAGCTACCATTGTTTCTTGCTTACGGTGGCTTGACCAAGAGATGGGAGGCGTGCCCAAGGAAAAAAGGTAGCGACTATGGGAATGTCGAGTGTCGACTTGCCTAGTTAGAATGAGTATAACCTTGCAAGCATAAAGTTTAAACCATGATGAAAAGTCAATCCATAAGAATAGGTTCATTGAAGATATCTCAAAACACATAAATGGGCAATCCAATGTGACATCTAGGGTTGCATTTTGTGCGTATACACTATGTTTCGTATGGTACTGTACTATACATTTGTTTCGTATAGTGCCATACAGTTTATGTGCTTTCGACTTGTACAAAAAAAAAAGTTTAAAATGTCCCTTGTTATATCTTTTTTTTTTGAAAATTTGCCCACATTTTGGGCTGTTACACATTCAAACTTCTTTCACACTCTGTCTTTTTACCCATCTTCTCTTCTCCCTCACCTCGGTCCTTATAAAAGGGCAGCCCCCTCCCCCATCTCACCATGCAAATCAGCCTCCATCTTCCTCAATCTCTCTCTTGAGCTCAACTTTCAAGCCTCCATCTTCTTTAACCACGCTATCCTCTCTCTCTCTCTCTCCCTCTCCCTCTCCCTCTCCCTCTTCCTCACCTTCTCTTTCTCCTATCCCTATCCCTTACCTCGCTCTCTCTCCCTTTTTCTCTCTCTCACTTCTCCCTATCCCTTTCCCTCACCTTCTCTTCCTCTCCTTATCTCTCTCCCTCTTCCTCTCTCCTTGTCCCTCTCTCTCACTTTTAAGTTTCGTTCATACATATTATATCTTGTTCCTCTTCCTCTCCCTCTCCCAAATCTCTCTTCCTCTCCCTCTCTTCCTTTTTTCTCATTCTTCTCCACAATGCCTAGGCTTCTTCATGAGCTATCTTAAAGTTGCGTATTTTATATATGTGTAGGCGGATTTCATATATAATTTTATATGTATTTTTGAAATGAACGTACGAAACAATGTATTTTATTCTTAAGATTTTTGTGTATGTTCCATACCGTACATGTTCTGTACTGAATGTATCATACTAAATGTACAAAGCCACCTAGGTGACATCCTAGATACAGTGAAATACAAACTAAGCAAACTAATTCACTATGCTAAATTTGGCCTTGTGTGAATCAACCAAAGAAGCTTTTCCACAATAGACCTATAGATATGCTAATCGAAGGGCTAACCTAGAGCATCCTTAGATAAGTGGATAGCAGGATTGAGAGGCGTGGCTATAAGCCGTGTCTGGTTTGTGTGTAACTAGCCTTCCTCCTTGGATAGGGTGGTAAATATTCTGATTAAGCACTATTTATAGTAATTAACAAATTCACAAAATTGAAAAGTACACTTTACCATATAATCTTGGACATTGGACACCTTGTTGGCCCCAAAACTGGCGTTCCTTTTGGTATTTATTTAACTTAATTGAAGAAGAAGTTGATGTACAATGGGATTTTTCCAATCCCTTTCGGTATTCCAACTCCCCTTGTTGTTCAAAATGACCAGTAAGTCATTAATTTGATTTGCTGCTTAATTTGGGCAATCAATTGGCCTTCCCCCACTTTGGTGGAGATGGAAAATGCCCCAAATTCAATGATTTGTTGGTTCCTCTACTTGAATAGGCTAAAAGCAGCTTTAGCCCTGCTGAATCCAAGTCTTGGAGCTTTCAATTTCTGGCACGCTTCTCGAGGTTGTTGCTAAACCCTAATTTTTGTTGCAAATTAGGGTTTACAGCAGAGAAATCTGAAATTTCTTAGCCTCTGGTGATATCAATGTTGCAATCTTTGGAGCAAGGCTGTCTCTGGCTGCCTCAGAAGGTTCTCCAATGGCTGCAAATCAGACCAGTAGCATCTCTCTCTCTCTCTCTCTCTCTCTCTCTTGCAGGCTGAATACACTAAAAATGCCTCTCTCCAGCCTCTAAAGACGTTTTTCAGTCTTGCATGGGCATTTTTGATAAGTGACAGTCTTTTCAAATGGTTTTTTTAGCATTATCCATAATTAAATATTAATTTTCAGTCTTTAAATACTAAAAATTAATCTAATAATTATCTCGGTGCCCTGAAAATTAATATGACTAGCCAATAATTAAATTGGCTAGGCAACTTTCATTCCCGAGTGTCTTTGCAACATCTTTGACCATCAGATTGGCATTAGGTACCATTAAACGTCACTTCTCTAGTGTCACCAATTGACCTAGGCCAACAACTAGCACCAGATACTACCAAGTACCTGTGCAACATAACTTATAGCAACTTTTGCCTTTGACATCCTGTGATTTCCTCGGGTCTTGGGCTCGTAAATTTACTCTAACCCTAATTACAACTCACATGTGCAACATTTACTTAACCATGTGATTAAAAAATTAATCCCCATGTTAAGTGAGGTTTCGAAAATACATGTTCTCATGACATTGTGTAATGTTGTTCCACCAATTGAAGAGTATACTTCTATTGTGATACAAAAATACCATATTGGGAATGAACTATCTCCATCCCAAATAAATAAGAAAATTGATTGAGGCCGGTCATCTCAAATGTGGAACTAAGCTGGGCTTTAATTTCCACTATGGCAGCAGAATTTGAGTTAGTGAGAAGTAAGTTGTCTACGTATAGTGGATTGTGGGATATAGCTAAACCTCTTTGAAGTGATACAGATCTATAAGTTTGGGTTATAAGGGGCAGAATGGTATCTTGAGTACTAAGGAACTTGTCTGTCCTCTGAAACCAAGATCGTGGCACTTGCTTTAACCCATAAAGAGCTTTCTAGATTCATTGAAATGTTTGTTGAGGGGTTTGAAGTCTAAGCTTTTGAGAAATGTCATGGCTTAGTTGCATTATTGTCTTCTTATGCACTCAAGAAGGTAGCTAGCAAGATGCTTGTATTGGCTTCTTGGGATGAGCTCTTTGATATAATCCTTTCATATTCTCAATGACATGAGCAATTCTTGGTAGAAGGACCAACCATTGCCTAAATGAGCCCCGTGTTAAATTTTGCTAAAGATAATTACTTAGTATATGATCAAGAATTGTTGGATCGCTACGATTGTCAGCGTGTAGTCCATCTCATTGTAATTGATACAAAAGGAAGAGGGTTGCATGGTATGCACCATAAGTTTGCAAGCTCTTGTGAGGTAGTATCCAATGGTTTCAAGCCAATGAGGCATCATGTCAGTCCCTCTAAATCATCCAGGACTGTTGGCTCATTCATAAGGATGAACTATGCATGTTCAAAGAATTTCAAAGTTTCCTATTGAGTTATTTGGATGATTCAATCGTCCCTGATCTCGCCATGGGGGATCATAGAAAAGTTAAGAATCATACTTCTATTGGAGGTAGATAATTACATGCATTTGTATCCCATGTATGAAAGGTTAATGTTTCCCATGGGAAATTGATGAGATCGACTAAGGTGTGGCAAGTTATGCATGCTGATCCTTTCCAAGTGCACAGAGGATACCAATCATCAACCTTATGGGTTGTTGTCAAAGACCAGGAAGGCAAAGTTCACTTCACATTTTTGGGCAGTGTTTGGTTGGGAGGCAAAGTTCATTCACTTTTTTGGTGCCTCTTGTTTGATAAATTTTGGTCCAATTCTCAATGGCCTTTGCAAGTCATGCATACCAATCTCTTTCAAGAGCATATACATGCTAAGGATATCCATTGTCACTTTGTGGGTTATTGTTGAAGGCCACCACTTGGATAGGAAGGCAAAGTTCACTTCACATTTTTGGGCAGTGTTTGGTTGGGAGGCAAAGTTCATTCACTTTTTTGGTGCCTCTTGTTTGATAAATTTTGGTCCAATTCTCAATGGCCTTTGCAAGTCATGCATGCCAATCTCTTTCAAGAGCATATACATGCTAAGGATATCCATTGTCACTTTGTGGGTTATTGTTGAAGGCCACCACTTGGATAGGAAGGCAAAGTTTACTTCACATTTTGGTGTTTCTTGTTTGATAATTTTTGGTTTGACTATGTGCTTTTAGACCCACAAGTAGATGGCCAAACAGAAATGAACAACCCACTACCTACAAGGCTCTCAATTGTTTTAATGAATGCAAGATTTACAATTTTACTAGTAAGCATTCTAGTACTACGGGCATCAATGGTGGCCATGACGTTTAATATGGGGTTGTATGGAAGTTGTATTGACAAGTTGGTGCAATTTTTGGTCTGAAGCTTCAGTTTTACGGGCCAAAATTCCCCTTTCCATCATGATGGGCTAAAATTCATGTTTCCATCATTTCTTTGTTTCTCACTTTCTGATGAGTGTTTTCTCAAAAATTTTCAATCCTGCATGTCTCTTTGAAAGTGCATACGAATAATGTTAGTTCATGGTATTGACTAAAACAGCTTTTGATAAAGTTAAAGCTGCAATTTAGATCTTTCTGAGTTGGAACATCAGATTGGAGAATGCCTATTCTTTGGAATTCTGTTGTTGACATAAAGTGTTGTTTTTATTTGTCCCATCACAGGCTGGAACTCGGAAAATTGAGGTAGAATTGACCACAATCTCTAGTAACTACCATGTTGAGCTGAACCCTAGTGATGCTGGCTTTCAAGATAGGTATGTGGTTCAGGAGATCATCAAAGAAATGGCAAAGAGTAGGCCCCTGGATGTGGCTGGGAACAAAGGGTTTAAAGGTAGACTAATTACTCTTTTGGTGCATGGGTTTGACATCTATTTTGGATTCGAGTTTGTTAGAACACTCTACTTTGATATTGGGTATTTGATGTTTGTGTGTTTAGTTAGATATAATGACCTTGACTGTGGTTACAATTTTGATGCAATTGTTTAATCCAACATTGTGTTTTTACTTTTACTGGGATTAGTTATGATTGTTGCATATTCACTCAAGTTTAAAAAGAGCTTTGAAGGTGCTTTTATGCTTGGTAGAAGTGCTCTGTGCATTTGTATTGGATTTTTGCTTTAAAAGATTGCCCATGTCAACCTGCTGCCAAAAGAGAATACTGCTGTGAGGGATGAGGGGGTGGCAAAACGGGAGCTGAGCTGTGGGAAGAGGAGGAGGTGTTTAAGCATAGGAGGGAAGGGTGGGGAGTAGGAGAAGCTGCAGTTGCAGACTGGCAGTATGCTGCTAGAGGCATGAGGTTATAGGTGGACAGGCCAATAGCAGGAAGGACTGATGGGCATGGCAAGGCCTGGGGCAGTAGCAAACTGGCTGGTGGAATGTTTACACAAGCAGACTGGCTGGTGGAAAAGAGGAGGAAAGGTGAGAAGAGGGATGAGAGATGATGGTGATGATGAGAGAGGATGGAGTCGTCATGGCATGCGGTGGTGATGCACAGATGAGGAGGAAGGCTGTCATTTGAGAGCTTGCTTGAACTTTAATTGTGCCTCTCACCACTTGAAGCCCATGATGTTATATATGTGTAGCTGAGTTAATTAAGCTTATTGGCTGCTGTGATTTTGGTCCAGCTATAGGAGCAGATTCAAAGTAGCTTGATTGTCCATGTGCTGTACTGTCAATTAATTAGTTTTACTTGCCCTTGACAGTGCTTGTGCTTAATGAAGTGGATAGACTTTCAAAGGAGGCACAGCATTCACTGCGTCGTACAATGGAAAAATATAGCTCCGCATGCAGGCTGATTTTGTGTTGTAACAGTGCGTCAAAAGTTATTGAAGCTGTTCGATCTCGTTGTTTGAACATCCGAATAAGTGCACCCTCAAAAGAAGAGGTAAGTTGGCAATTTACCGTATATTCTGTTTCTTACTTAAACCCTCCTGCAGGCTTATCTGTAAGTTAAGAGCTTTAACTAAAATTTATACCATTGTTTTCTCCAACAAAAGCATCTATCAATGCTAGTCTGAATGTCAATAAGAAGTATTATCTGGATTTTTAAAGTGGTAGACCTTGTTTAATGTTATTAGCTGTAGACTTTCTGTCAGCATGGAACTCTATCGAGGTCTTTCAAGGACGCATGTGGAGTTCAATCAAGGTATCCAATGTGCTTCTCCACAGGGAAGAATGGTGGACTTGTTCAAGCTCTATACATGCTCAATTGAGCCATATCTGTATGTGTATTGGGATTCCTTGGGCACATACATTGGTTTGATGTTTTGACCTAGGTGCACTAACATACATGTGGATTCTTATTATCAGGATAATACTTCAGTTGACGAACATATTATTGGCCTTGAACTCCTTGTCTTAATAAACTGTAATGGTTGAGGACCTTGAGTATACTGTCACCCTTTTATTACCAATGACTTGAACATGTGATATCTTCTTGTCACTTGTGCATCTATGTCTTAATAAACTGCACAGATTTGAGAGAACCTTGTTTTGAAGAAGCGCTCACAAAGTAGTCCGGAACAAAGGAATTCATTAAAGGATGTTTTCGTTGTTCTTACATGCTTTTTCCTCCCTCTTTAGGCAAGTATTAAAAAATTGGAGTCCTCAACTCTATATTTTTTTACTGAAGGTATGTTTTTTGTGTGAAAACTTTAGATCGTGCAAGTGCTACAACATGTTGCAAAAAAGGAAGGTCTACAGCTTCCATTACCCTTTGCAACTCGAATAGCTTTTCATTCAAACCGAAACCTACGAAGAGCAATACTCTCCCTTGAGGCCTGCAAAGTGCACCAGTGAGTTTTCTGTATAGCATCACATTTAAAATTCCAAAATTGAATGCAACTGTGATGGGAGAATAGATATTCATGCTTATGTACTGTTTACATGCTTTAACCATAGTAATATTCTCGTGCATAGGTACCCTTTCACAGAGAATCAACCTGTTCAGACCACTGATTGGGAGCAATATGTTGTGGAAATCGCATCTGACATTGTGAATGAACAAAGCCCAAAGAGGTATGGTTAATTATATGGACAGAAAAACATGTGTATAAACCATTTAGAGTGATGGATAAAAGCCTTCTCAATGCCGTGTAACAAAGATAACATTGACACTCAGTTGTTATAGGTTTTCCTCTCATGGAATTATTAACTATCTTTTTGTTGGGCTCAGCCTCCAGATATCATTTCACCCTTTTAGTTAGTGAGCATAACCTGCCCTTTTCATCAACAGTGAGATTACAATGATACAGGAACATCATCAACTTACCAGAATCATGAATGTTGTTCTGTTTTGAACTGGATATGTCTTGAAAATAGTTCAAAGAAAGCTCCTTATGGTGAAGCATGCGATGAAACATAACTCCAGTCCTAGAACTGGTAGCTTAGCAATGTCCAATGTGGTCCAAGGAGTGACTAGAGCTCCAAAGCTTCAACAAGAGTATCCAAGTCTCCAACCCTAGGGTTGAAATGCTTTAAGAGTTTGATATTCAGCTTAGGTATAGGAAGGGTGTTGTAACCTCATACTTGAGATGCGTTGAGTAGAATGCTAGAAATTAGTGAGCTTAATTTCATGGCATTCATTGATGATTTCTTAGAATCACTTCAAAAATATTTTGTAGGTGATTGATCCATCGTCTGGTTAGCCTTGAGGAAAAGGAATACCGGTATTCTTGCCACACAGGAATAGATGTTTCAAGTGCTATCATGAACTAATGATAAAACAGTCATTGAAAGCCTTTCCTTTCATGATGGGCATCTCTTGTAATAGAGACATTGTATAATGATTATGCGCACCTAGTATTAGTTGAGTTATGTGATATCCATAATTCTGTTTTCCCCAAGTATATAAAAGACCTATCCACTAGTTAAGAGGCAACTTTATTGGCAAGATGTATGTAAGGATATCCAAGAGTATGTACAAGGATGCCTATGTGTCAAGTTTGTAAAGCTGAGCTCTATTTGTTTAATTTACTGGAAGAGCTTCAATAAAACACCTGGTGGCCTAAGTGTGAAGAGATCGTAGCACCACAAAGTGGCCATAACCATCTAAAATGGCTAACTCATGATCCTTACAATCCAACTCTTTCAAGAGAATCCAGAGTGCCTCACAGTACTAAGTTTGCTCTCAAGATTTTGAGATCAGATTTGTTTGCATGCCTATTCTTTGTTTCTTCCCCCTTGCTACCAATCCTTGCTCTCACCAATAACCAAAATCATCTCTGTAGCTAGGCAGAGGATAGAAGATAAAGGATCAGATTTGTTTGCATGCCTATTCTTTGTTTCTGCTCCCCTGCTACCAATCCTTGCTTTCACCAATAACCAAAATCATCTCTGTAGCTAGGCAGAGGATAGAAGATAAAAGATGGCAGGTGACAGCCAGGCAAAACAGAGCACACACGGTCACTTGTGGCAACATGATAGTGCAGCAACAATACATGTGCTCAACACATCACGATGTCATTTGGCAGCAGCATGTCCATGAAATTGATTTGCTTGGATGCCAGAATAGCAGCGTGTCCCTTTTCTCCAGCTAGTTTCATTCCTTTAGCCTGCCAAAAACAGGCTGAAAATGGAAAAGTAAGCTTTTCCTTTCAATATGGTGTTTTGGATCAAGAAAAAAAAACACAGCTCTCTTGTTATTTTTAAGCAAGACTTAAGTTCTAATTGAAATTAAACTTTCTTGGTTTAATTTTGCTTCATCATTACAGCCACATGTTCATGATGCAACACAGTCATATCTACTGTTAAATGATATGTATTTAATGCTTTTCTACCCATAAAATTTTATCCATAAATTCTCATCTGGATAGAACGTCCCTACTTTCACTGATGTCTTCTACACTATCCACTATGCACATTCTGCAGTTATTCTCTAACCCATCCACCTTTTAGAGCCTGATATTTTAGGGTTAGAACCTATACATAAGGGTTAGGGTTAACATACAGAGTCAGTGGCGCAGTTTAATCGACTATTTGCCGAAATTAACGCGGGCCGTAATATTTTCCCGTCTTGGAAAGTGACAAATGTCCTTGTTTGCATCTCGTTGAAACAGGTAGAGACTAAGAAATAAGGAAACTGCATGGATTCAATCCATTTGTAAAATGATAAAACATATGATAATATATTGCCCGAGTTAATAGAATCCAGTATACAATGTCCCTCATTCCTTTAACTTATACAATGCTAAAATCAAAGTTGCAATTGTTGTTGAGGGAGGTGGCTGACTATGAATCAAAACCAGCTTTACCAAAACATGTGCCTAGAACACACACAATAGAAGTCCCGCTAGCCAAGTGCTTCTATTGAGTGATGTTCCCTCGATTGAGTGCTTTGCTTTGTATAGTTAACGAAAAAATGGGACAGTTGTTTCACCATAAGAATGCATGCATGTGTATGCATGTATGTGCATACTTGTTCGTATTAATTGCCTGTGTGTGTGTAACTGTTGGGTGTATGGATGTCGTGTAGAATGCTAGTGTATCAGTGCTTAGCTTGGGTACGGTCATCCTAACATGTGGTATACGTGCACACAACAGTTCTACTTTTAGGGCACATGTCAATCTCTGATTTCAGTATTTCTGATATGGTATCTCTGTAACGATCTGCATGATTTTGAGTCTTGGAAGAGTCACATTTATTTTTGTCTTCTGCTTGTTTAAAATCCTTGGTAATGAGTGCTCTTGACCCTTTTTCCATGATTAGACCTTGTATGCTTGTGCTAAGAATGGAATGCTTACTATTTCAGACTTTTCTTAGTACGAGGGAAACTGTACGAGTTACTCGTGAATTGCATCCCACCTGAAATTGTTCTGAAGGTAAGCTGGAGTTTTACAGCTGCTTGTACAGTGAAGCCTGGAGAACTTCAGGGAAGGTTGTTATACTGCTATAAAATCTAAAGACTGCCATTTCTGTAGCGGTTGCTACTGGAACTAATGAAGAAACTTGACTCTGAGCTGAAACATGAAGTCTGCCACTGGGCAGCCTACTATGTAAGCTCTTCACTCAAATGCTTAGTAATATGGGAAAGTTGGTATAGACAGGTCATTATTTATTTCTTTGTACATCTGTGCGCTTCAGGAACATCGAATGCAGCGGGGACAAAAGGCCATTTTTCATCTGGAAGGTACAAATTTTCCATACACATAAATACAGTTTGTTAGATTGCCAAGTTTATCACTTTGACTTAGGCTCACATGTGGACATTGTTATGAGCTTTCTGTATCCATCTGCTCTGCAGCTTTTGTGGCCAAGTTCATGAGCATATACAAAAGATTCCTTATTGCAACTTTTGGTTGACGGCTCCCTATACCACATGAAATCCAAAATACTGGTCAGCATTGTCCCTATGATGAGTTGACTCGTGGGCTTGAATGAAAAAGAAGTGCCTTGGGGTTTTGTACAACTAGGCTCGTCGATGCAACATCAATCCATCATGGTGTCTCACATTGTGAATTGCGAGCTTTTAGGGGGTCTTTGGGGACTTGTATGATAGAAAGGTTCTTGCCATTGCACACAGGTCTGTTATAGCTGTTCCTAACCCTTTGCTGGACCTGCAAGATGCATGTTAGAACTTGACCTTTTTGCCAAATATGAATTTGGTGTTGGAACAAAGGGTAATTTTCAGAAGATGTGTGACTTCAATGTGTAGATTCCTCACTTGAACGTGCCAGTAATCGATAGCAACATCTTTTGAGAGATTTGGCATGCAGAATGCTGCTTCGCTTTTTGGAGAAACATCTGTGGATGTACTTTTTCCTGAAAGTAGGAAAACCTCTTGAGGCTTTGTTGAACCTATTTGGCTAATTGCAAGGCTTGACATGGTTTCACATATTTTACACCCTCTGTGATGGCATTATGAAATTTATGACAGTGTGTTTGTAGGTGCAGGCTTAGGAGCGATTTTTAGCATATCTATCATATTAACGTTTTTGAGCTACATTTGTAAATCCTGGTACAAGTGAACAGTCTTCATGCCCTTGTCATGTCTTTATTTTAGTTGTATAGGCAGATATTGGTGTATATCCTCGATTTTACTCTTGTATGTGATTGTTCTTTGTGTATTTGGTGGTGTCAGTTTTATTGCAATAGTACATAGTCCTACCGTTATTTGATTTAAGTGATTTATTACAGCCAAGTGATTGAAGTAGATGGTGTGCGTTTGTGTGCGAGAGAATTGTCTTGTCATTTCATCCAGAAATTGGGAATCAGTAGAAGTCTAAATACTTTTGCATCACAGTTAGGGTTAAACCTGTCAAAATGGTTAAACAAGCACGAGCAATTTGGAAGCAGTCCTCACTCATGGCCTGTTGTGCCTTGAGTGACCGATGGAAAAATGGAAACTTTGGTTGTATGCCGACCCTTCAACCTTTGGTGCAGTCTGCCTTCATTTGATAGCTTTTATTGAAGTGATCGATTTGAATTTTTTTGAAAAACTCAGCTCTCCAAGTCTCTTGGAATGATAATTACTGAGATAATGGTCTACAACTTCTCATCCTCCAAGAACTAGTGTGTAGCTATAAACAGATGTAGGCTATCCTCATTGCTTGTGCCTGCAAAGATTCGTTGGTATTGTTTGATGGTCGTATGATTGCATTGTTGCACTGCCTATTCAGTTAGTTTCCAGTCCAACCTCTTATCTTAAATTGGACCAGTTTGAAGTCTTTTGCCCCTCATGGCATATGCTTTACAATGGTATGTTGGCATGGTGAATTATCATTCAAAGTCAGTCCTAGTTTTATGAGAGTTGAGTTCATTTAGTTCAGCTAAAGATCTCATTTTTTTTGCCTAATCTCTTTCTTTTTGAAACAAAATCTTTAGAAGAAAAGGTGTAAATAAAATGGCAAGGCTCCAGCGCACATAGATGTTTACTTTCAACTTGTTTATTTGACCTGTACTGGCAATTTGCATATCAATCTGGTAAATCTGAAGGCCAACTTTTTCCTGACCTTTAGTAGCAAACGTTTTGCACACAATTGTCACCTTTGCAAATTTGTGGAATGGGGTTTTTTTCCCAGCAATGGGGCATATGTCAAACCATACTTGCGTGTGGTATATCTCATACAGTGGATGCATTATTTTTTAGGGCCATGCATAACGGTGCATGCATGTTCATTTGAGGGTTGCTTTATGTGCATATGATTTTATTGGAGTGTGGAATGGCAACAGGTAGGTTGAGGGCAGCACTCTTAACTACTAGTTCATTGACGCAAATGGGAGTAGATTGAGTGCTTAGTTGCTCCATGGAGTATTATAGATGCTCTTGCATGTACGGGTTGCTAATGCTTCGAGCTTTTTCACTCCATCCCTCTTTTCCACTTGCCACCCTTTTGTGCTTGGCTGCATTGTAGACTGAACTTGGTGTGGAGAGCGAACGTCAAGTACATATAGTCTAGGTTGATTTCTGACTTGTAGATGCATTCCTAGTATTTGCAGGAATGTAAAACTCACTACTAGAAATTGATTGGCCTTCTTAACGTGCTATTAAGAGCTTGTAAAAGTGATAATGCTAATATCAAACTTTTGAGCTTATATACCTAGTACCAGTGTTTGGGTTTAAGTATGCAGAAGTTACTTGCACATTTCATTTCAATAGAAGCCTCAATAACACTATGAAAAGGAAGGATATCTTTGTCCTATAAATACATGAGATATTTAATGTCAAGGATCTCAAAGGATCATATTCAACTTGTAAAAAGAGTATTGGAATTTGTAAGAATAAGTGAGAATGTGTGAATATATTTTTGGAGAAAAGGGAATTGGTGTCTCATCCCTCATTGTGTGCTGAGTGTGTATGCTTTGTTAGAAAAAAGAACGAAGATATAGAACTATTCAAGCCTTCATACTCCTCTCCAAATCCAGACTTCGGATAAATTGTTGTATTCCCAAAAAGGCTGAGGAGGGAACTAGGAGAAAAATGCTCGTTTAGTAATCTCACATTGAAAGTCAAGAACATTGTATTCTTATGCCCAAATTTTTTTAATGATTGTGCAATTAGTTAGATTGGCGAGCACAATTTAGAGTATATGATGGGCATCCATGAAACTATCCTCCTTTAGAGAAAGGGGTTAGTCTTTTGATGCCTAACAAACCTTTCTTGGATTGGAAGGGGGCCATTTTCCATGTTGAGGTTTACCTTAAAGTGCGAGGATGTGGTTGGATGACAGGAGTAGGAGGCATTGAGGGAGCTTATTATTCACATTTTTAAGATGCTTGATAAATTTGTCCAATCATGAGATTGTATTGCTAGGATTTTCTTCGTTGCATTATACATTTCTTAGACTAATATGGCATTTTAGGGCTAGAACAAAACGTTTGAATAGATCACATGAGGAGACTTGGGCAATAGTCTATTGACATATTTTTTGGTGATAAAAATGGGGGTGGATATGCCTTGTCCTTGGGTCACACCTTGTTGTTGGCCCATTTACCATAAATCATGAATCCCTCTCTCCATTGCTCCCTTAAAGACGTTCTACTATTTAAAGCAATTACATCACTACCCAATGCTGTGTGTGTGTAATATTGGTTGTATTAAAAGAAAGTTCACATAGGGTGAACTTTGAAGGGGTCAGTAGCTTTATGACTCCCAAAAACAGTAGGCCATGGGCCTCGTTGGCAATGTGATAATTGAAAAGGAATATACTAGTACTCTTATTGGAGTGTGAATAGAATTACTTTGTTGAAAAATGTCATATTGTTGGGCCACAAGTGTAATGCCATGTTGGCAAATTTCCCACAAATGTATTTTGTGAATTGCATCCAACATATGCAAATTAAAAACTACGCGTGCTATATCTAATTTCTCATGACATCTCCAAGTTGCTCTTAACATTTAATCCAAGTTTTCAAAATTTGAAGCCTCCATAAATTTTACAGTATAGGCATAACGTTTTAAGCCTCTATCCATGGAGTGTGTGAATGTTTGTAGAGCATTTGTATTTGGCTTTTTATAGTGATAAATATTTGAATTGATATCATCAGTGGACGTGCCGGAGTGGTTATCGGGCATGACTAGAAATCATGTGGGCTCTGCCCGCGCAGGTTCGAATCCTGCCGTCCACGATAAAGTTTAACATATCCAGAAGTATCATTGATCTTTTTAGTCTCTTTAAATCTTATTAGATTAGATTAGAAGAGATCTTTCGCAGGAACAGCAAACGGACTAAATAAGGTTATATGGAAACCCGTGGGACAAAGTGTTTTCATTACGAGAATCGTGAGAGCAATTTCTTATACCAGAAAATTTTCCCATGTGGAGTACTATTTCATGACGATAACTGCAATGTTTGCTACATAGCATTGGTAAATTTCTTGGTAAGCAATGCCTACCAATCAAGAAATCCTTATCACACTCTCTCTAATTGGGTTCTCAAATACTCTATACCCTTAAGGCTTCTTACACCGTGTCTCGAATATAATCATACGTTTTCTTTACGATAATGGTGAAATCAATTTCTTATACCATAAGTTTCCCACGACTGCTTTTGCTTTATCATGGGTATTTTCCTGATAAGCAATCTCTGCCGATGAAGAAATAGCATATCTTCGCTTTAGCATGGGTGTTTTCTTGATAAGCAATGTTTATAAGTCAAAGGAGAGGGCTATCCATTTGTATTGTTTCTACCTTAACTTCAAGAAACATTTTGAACATTGGTGGTGTTATAGTAATAAAGGCCATTTAGAGACCTTTTAGACCTGAAAGGGTTTTTCATTTCAATTTAAATGCACAATATCAATGAGATTCCTTCAACAAAATGTTCAACAACCTTCAACAAAATTGTTTATTCTACAGCATCTATGAGCTAAATTTGTTATGCTCAATTGATTGTAAAGTACCTTATAGGCTGCCTACACTTTAGAAAAATGAATTTCATGTGCAACTTTTAATTCATAGCAAAGCACATTTTTATAAAAATTTTGAGTATCTAAATTTTCCTTAAGAAAGTTATATTCAAAAATTCCAAAATCGGGTTGTGCTTTTCTTAAAACACTTCGAAGGATGCTAGTTTTTTAAAAAAAAGGACTTTCTTAACCCAAAAGCATCCTAACAAAATTTTCCAAGCTGCTATAGTGCACCAATCGCTACTACGTCATATGCTATATCATACGTATGGCCTGTAGCATATTAACTTTACGTTAATTAATTATATTAACTAAACCAATTAAAAAGCTATTAAGTTTTAATTAAGCTCATTATTTGAAAGTACTATAACTATGCTCTCCCCATTGCTCTTGGCCACTACCACGAACTGATGAAGCCTAGATCTTGCTTAGAGAGTGATCTTTGGTGTATGGGAGGATATGGAAAGATGGTCTTATGATGAGCGACAAAGGGGGATGATGTGGGCATAATTACATGGGCTAATCATTTATTCCTAGATAGTGTCAATTAGCGGTTAGAATTATTGGTGATGCATTCACTTTAGCATGTTAGCATTAGTTAAAATAATCTCGCCTTTCCAATGCACGCCGACTTTTTCTGTCACACACACACACACACACACACACACACACACACACACACACACACACACACACACACACACACACACACACACACACACACACACACACACACACACACACACACACACACACACACACACACACACACACACACACACACACACACACACACACACACACACACACACACACACACACACACACACACACACACACACACACACACACACACACACACACACACACACACACACACACACACACACACACACACACACACACGATCACTTCTTTTCTTTTCTTAGGGTTTGGGAGGACAATGGAAAATGCCTCTAATTCAACTAACAAAGTGGTTGTGGTTTGGTTGCATTTGGGATTCCTTTACAACTAAATGTATATATAGCATATCAAAATGTCAAATTTAAATAAGCTCTTTCTTATTATCTCTTATATTAGTTGCATTAGCACACATATATGATTGGGGTTTCATTGCATTTCGCGTTCATTTATAATTAAATGTATTATCGGCACATCGTCTTGGTGCCACACTATTGCATAACCTAGGCTCATAGCACTTAGAGTTCAAGGTGTAGAGGAAAAATATATCATTCCTTAAAGTTAAATAAAGATAAAAATTGTCATCAAGTCCTTTTTATCATAAGTATCCCTCTAAAATTGATAAATTTTGCAAGGACTCAAAAAATTTGTAATATACCATTTCTTGAAGTTCACAAACTATTAAAACTATCATGAAGTTGTCTTTTCATATGTACCCATCTTAAATTGATCAATTTCAAAGCTACTTAAATAATACTAATCTATAATGACATTTCTTGAGTTAAATATATACAAAGAGTGTCTCCAAGTCCTTTTTGTCATCAAAGGTGCAATCAATTTTGTAACTACTTAAATAATGGATGTGAAAACCAATATGTAATGCTATTTCTTAAGGTTAATAAAATACAAAAACTATCACGAAGTCCTATTTATCATATGTATCCACCTAAAATTTGATCAATTTCGTAGCTACTAAAATAATGCACACAAATGCTAATTTGTAATACCATTTCTTAAAGTTAATAAAGTACAAAAACATTCAACAAGTCTTTTTTATCATAGATATCCATCTTAAATTGATCAATTTCATAACTACTTAAATTATGATTTGTGAGTACTATTTTCAAATTAGTGAAATTTGGCCAAATTTATTTAGCAATTTTTGTGACTTTATTTGAGGTTTTTAGCTCCCAACAAGACCATCATTAAGAAGAGATATTGTATCACTTCGGATTGTAAACATCCTAGCTTGGAAACATGAAGTTGAAGTGTAGCCACAACTCTAATACCAATGCCCAAATAATTGCACTTGAACAATGTATGCTAAATTGCATTGTACAAAAAAGATTGAGCATGCATGATAGATATGTACCAACAACAATTACCCGCACAAATAGTCAAGGCTAGTTAACAAATAACCACAAGAAAATGAATGCCATATTGGGTACCAAGAATGACAAGGCTTTTCCCCCATGCATGCTTGTCATGGCTTTACATCTATTATGTGGTTATGTAGATGCTCTCACAACCCTCTCATGAGAGTACATAGAGAGACTTCCTTTTTGAAAGAGCCTTATCACAAATAAAATACTATGCACATTTGCTGAATTTAGATTATGGTTTCTAGAGTGGCATCACTTCTCGAGCTATGAGAGGCGGTTCACATGATAGGATATAAGAAGTGTTAATTTGAGTTATTGAATATTCCTTCTCAAAATAAATGTGACCAATCCTCAAATATGGCTCTCAATAACAATTAGAAAAATTTGAACCCATAACTTGATGTCAAGTCAATTACACATAAATGTTAAAACATAATAATGAAATATACAAGAAGTGCAATTCTGCTGCGATCACCCTTTTATGCTAAGACAATGATAATGGTCAAGAAGTGTGAAAATGATTAGGGTTTCTAAGGAGAATGCAATATATAATATGCTTCCCAAATGTATGCAATAATCACCACATTCAATTATTCTCATGGCAATACTTTTCACAGACCTTGAGGACTATGTTTGAAACTGAAATATAAGCAAGAACAATACACAAATGATACAACCCAACTTTGTTGTCAACATTCTTGCATTGAATTATGATTAACTCCACTACTAAAGAGTTTAGAATGTGTTAAACCCATGGTATCAACAAGGTCATGGGCAAATCCTTCCATCCTTTAGGTGTCGCCTCTTGAGAGTGATGTACTTCTAACATCTTCTTATAAAATGCAAAATTTTGTTGGTTTCAAATGACTGCTCTATACTAACATAAATGTTAATATTTATCCCAACATAATGTTATTTCCTTATTGAAAAATCCAAAGCAAGGTAGCACCAATGATGACCTTATTTAGGTAGAAAACAAGCCGCTTTTGCCTTTTTCAACATGAGCTTAGTTTTTTTGCATCATCAACAAAGATATTGCCATTGACCAAATCCACGATCATAGATTGTATTGGGTGTGTAGGCTGCCACCACAAAGAAACATGCAAACAAAGAGAAGTGATTGTCCCATGGGATTTCGAAACCACCCTTGCATGTCACAAGGTTGCTATAGATCCATTGTCTTGCAAGTGCATGGAGCAAGGTAATTTATCTGAAAGTTCTATTAGAAGTGTTATGCAAGATGACATCACTTTCTAGTTGGAAATGCTCAAAATCAAGTAGGAAGAATACTCAACAAAAGAAATGGAAGCTTACACCCACATTTTTCAAATGCATGAAACAAATTTCACAAATATTTTAGGTAGGTGCACCCTTTTGGAATGCAAGAACACAAATTATGTATAGTCTAAATAAATAGGGCAACTAGGTATGCACATAGCACATATATAATTACAAAGACACTCAAAGGAGTTTTTGAATAATTGTGTTGAACAACATAATGAGCACATTAGAGCAACAAGAGAAAACAATAGAATCTTTGATCAACTCACTACAACTAAATGCTAGACAAGACTCTTACCTCTTTTTACTCCGTTCATAACGAGAAAATGAACTCCAATCTACCAAATAAGAGAGCAATACCATTTGAATGCAAAAGCACCTTGTGATAGATGAAAAACCAAGTATTCTCTTTAATGATAGAGTAATGTGTAAAAGGTCACATGTGCGAGCTAGAAAATGACTTTCTAAAATTCCAAACCTTTTAGGCAATATAAAAGTGCGAACTTTAAAGGATGATGTAATGCATTTAGTGCACCAAGAAGAAGGAGCTAGTAGAAGTCAAAGGATGTTTGGATGTATTCACTACACAAAAAAAAAAAAAGAGGTATATGATACCTATGGCAAACGATGCATCATGCTTTATGCTTTCTAAAGGATGCAATGCCTTTAATTCAACAATGGACCTTGGGAGGAGGCATATATAGTGCCATCAACGGTGGGTAACATTGCATACTTGTCAAAACCCCTAAGAACTCGCTCACCCCTCAAATACCTCTTTAAGCCTTGTAAATCTCTAGATTTCACAAGAATAACCCAAAATATTTTAGATTATAGGTCTTAATGTACCACTAGGACTACCATTAAAAAAAATAGTGACCACACTATATGGCACATAAAAAAGAAGTGATTTTCAAGGTGATTTTTCAATTTGAGATCAAAACAACATTTAAGCATATGGTTATATCACAAGACTATATCAAGAGATGGTAGCTTTATCATATTATTTGGATTCTATACACTATTTTGTACTTCTTAGAGTAATCTGGCATTGGAGAGCTAGTACTGCGGCACTATTTTAGCAAAATGTAAAGTGAAACCTGAGTAATAGCATAGGAATATAATACTTTTTTGTGATGAAATTGGGAATGCGCATGCCTTGTTTATAGAACCACCTTCAATGGCCCTTTTACCCTAGCCCTTAAGACTCACACCCTCACGTGAAACATGAACACTCAAAAGGAGTGAAGTGTCTAAACCATAAGTAGTTCCTTTTCGAGTTACATCTCACACTAGAAAAGTTGCATTGGATGTAGGTGACACAAAACTCTAAGTCACATTGCACATTTGATGAGCTATACCACTTTAAGATTGAGTCAAAAGGTACCTTGTCATCACAATAATGGGGCTTGCAATTAGATTAGTACAAATAGGATGCATAAGAATTACATTGTATTATGTTTAGTTTTATCAAAACATTAGATACATATTGCCATCACACTATAGGGACTTATACCTAGACTATTTTTTTAAAAAAAGTTATAAGGGACCATTATGAGGGCTAAGCATGGCATTGTATAGAACTTTTGTTGAGCCAATCAATGAGATAAATTTTGATGTTTAGAGGGACTTCTAGCACCTCTTTTGTACTAAGGGATTCATTCTACTTGAAACATATCAAATGATATCAATGAACCAAACTGATGTGCCCTATAGTTATGTTGCATTGAGATTATAAATATGCTCCACTAGAAACAAAAAATTAATTACATTTCCTACACAAACCCTATTTTCATGTTCCATTGAGTTTGGGATGTTGAATACATATTTTGCTTTGATGAGGCAAAAAAGAGCACAAAAGGTGTTTTCATAACCTTTTCAGGATTCCATTGGTTTGTAAAGATAGGAGATATGAAATTGTAACATGCCTGCCTATTGGCTGTTTAAGCACATTTTAGCAGTCCATTGAGAAATGAATCTAAGTGTTGCCACCTGACACTCCCATGGAATGTTTTGGGGTTTGTCGCTTAGGGTCTCTTGAGTTCGCCACCTTGCAACGGAATGTTCGCGATCGAACCCACTAGGATTGACCTGAGATCTTGGTTCCTAAGGACCAAGGTCTCCTAACATCATTCTAGCATCGGGTGCCACCTGTCGGCAACGACGACGCCAGGGGGAAGAAAATGATTTAAAAAAATTCATTTTTAATTACAATGGGGGGGTTATGCAACGGCGGGCAGTATATTACATAAACTTGCATCAAATAATACATTCTATCTAAAGAAAACATATCGACCTACAATCAAGCCTTTAATTGAATGCAAACATGACTAATGATTTTTTTTTCTTTTGTTTTTTTAGGTAGATAGGATGAGGGAGGTAGAGGGTTCACAAATTAATATATGGATCATATTGTCAAAACCCAAACTAAAGGTGAAATGCAAATACAAAAGCAAACACCTTTACATTCATAGTATCCTTTTTTCATAGACCTATTTGCTAAAGGAGGGTTCTTGAATCAAACAACATCATTGATAGAACTCAATTTCACATGGAATCTACAAACTCGTCTCAAATTCTCCTCCATGTTCATAATGTCTTTTATCCTAAGTCAAATCAAAAGTGATGGCCAAGTGTCCAATCTCTTAGTCATGGGCCAAGAGCCTCTCTAACCTCACTTCCTAGAGCCAACTATTAACCATGTGCATATTACCATTATAGAAAAAAGAGGCCAATTACGCAACACCCACTATAATATGACACATTGTATTCCAATTAAGGGTGTAAAGGGGCCACTCTAGTAGCCCCCTCTATAATATGACATAGTACTTTGTGACTTAATGAGAGTTTGGTGAAAATAAAGCTTATATGTACACACTTTTCACATACAATATGTTCAAAGTAACACTCATGAACTAATCTCTCTTTTGTAAGTGCTATGTTTTGATCTAATCCCTAATTGATGTGAAAACTAGAAGATCATGATTTTTATATGGTAGTACAGGCTTCTTCCATACATTGAAGGGGTGCATGCATAAATTCTTATTTTTATTTTAGAAATGATATTTAATGAGGGACCTTATGATGTCGTTACATTGGTCTCCTTGACCCTAATGTAGAAAGTCATTGTTTTCCCAAGCAATGGTAGGCAATGTTGGGCCCTTTCAAATGAAAGCAAAAAAAGATAGTGGTTATGGCTTCCATTCTCATGCCATCAACATAATTGCAAACAATAGCATGTGTGAAAACTAATGTTTTTTGCTTGCACCAAACCCATGTAATGCCCCAAATGAGCAATGTAGGAAAACCGAATCAAAGTAGTTGCAAAACCATTAGAAGTTGTGCAACCAAACTTTGAACTTCCCACATACAAGACAATTATTTTGTTAGATGTGTCATGCTACTATAAGGAAGTTGGAATTTTCCATGTGAATGTCCCACACTTGCAACCTCTAGCTATGGCCAAAAAGCCTTTGCAAATTTTCCTGATTTGATCTCCAAACATGGTATGCTAACCATACACATCTAGTTGTCCTATAGAAATCAAGCTCTTGGTGGATTTCACACATGATGCATATTCCCCAATAGAAAGGTAGAACCATTTGGAAAAGCCAATTTAATGTTGTTGGATCTAGTAATCTAGCATGCATGAACATTGCCAATACAAACAAACCCTCTCTCATTAGCATCATATGATGCAAACCACTCCTTATGAGGAGCCACATGAAAGGATGCACTCGAATCAATTATCAAGTCTTGAGCAACAAGCTAATAAATAGAAACAAGAAAGTCATAAGGAATTGTAGATGCATAGAGAACATCCTTGTCCTCAAAGCATTACTAACAATATTTTCTTCTTCAATCTTTGCTTTCCATTTATCTTTCTTCTTGCCGTATTTTTTCCTGTCGTTGTTTTCCTTCTTGTTCTTCTTACACTTATAGCAATCCTTTTTTATATGGTCTTTCTTTATTGAATGGCAATGTTCAATGTGTATGCAAGATTGTGACTTACTGTGAGACTTTCCTCTTTTATAGGATTTTCCCCTAGCATTAAGACTCCCCCTTGTTTAAGACCTTTGTCTCACTGTAAGGCATTATTGCTCTTGTTAGAATCAATTTTCTTGTGGTTGATCTCTTCCATAAGAAAGCTACTCTCAATATTTTCACTTGATATATCTAGTTGTTGGAGCTAAGTTACTTATGGTAACATGAAATTATCTAATTCTTAGGAAATGTAATAAGAAAGAACATACCCTTTACTAAATCTTGGAATTCGATCTCTTGAGCCATCAATTGACTATGACTAGTACTGATTTCATTGAAGTAGTTAGATATAGGGGTGACTTTTATCATCCTCAAACCAATGAGATTTTTGAGCCAACATGCTTGAGTTGCAACACTCTTTTTCTTTTTCAATGTCACCTCTCCTATACCTGTGACATTGAAGTATATAGCCTTTGATAAGGTAAGCATCATCTTTGACTTAATGAGCTCATCTAGCTTTGACTAATAATGTACATATACAATTTCAAGCTTTATTTCTTTAAGACAAATGGGTTTGATGCACTTCTTCTACAATAATACATTGTAAATCTACTCTTTCCAACAAGCAAACTTTCTCCTATCAAGCTCCTCAATGTGCATTCTTTGATGATGAAGTCGTAATCTTGCTTCAAAGGAAAATTAGATAGAATTAAGGCATAAGTTGATGATCTCAATACAGAAAGTGGTTAGATACCTTGACAAAATGCCAATAGAATTTCAAGAGTATTTCAACATATGAATCACAATGAAATAGCCATAAAAGGAGCCAATAGTACTCATAGGGAATATTGTTGCTAGTATATGAACATTAAATGACAACATTAATGTAGTGTATAGAAAAACTCAACACATCACTTCTCTATAAGAAAAATGACATCAACAAAACATGCCCTTAGCTTAATACGATAATTGTCTACAAGCAATATAACACACACGAAACTTGCCATCAGCAATTCGTGAGAAATATGTTATCCAAAGAATGTGACCAAGCAAAATTGTGATAA
Source organism: Lygodium microphyllum (assembly GCF_053477565.2). NCBI lineage: Eukaryota > Viridiplantae > Streptophyta > Polypodiopsida > Schizaeales > Lygodiaceae > Lygodium > Lygodium microphyllum. The sequence goes on from NC_141139.1 coordinate 46,029,410, forward strand.
TGTGCTCACTCGTAATGCATGACTCCTAGAGCAGATCAATGTCTTGATGATTCAAGGCCTTGATATGACACAACCACCTATAGAGATCAATGTCTTGCTTTATTACATGTGTTTCTACATAGCATAATGATTATGTTCAATGTTCAATCTTTAGCTGTATCACAAACAATAGCTCACATGGCTTAGTTATTGTTGCAAATGATGCAACAAAATTTTTCATGAGATTGTAGAGTCTTGCAATAGTCTTTAAGCATGTAAACATAGACGTCATTATGTGCAATATGATAATGAGAAACACTTATCACAACAATTCTACCAATTGATCAATTTTGATTATAGTGTGCAATTGAGACAGTAGTTAGTAGACAACTTCTCTATCTACCAAGTCTTTGAGCATTAGAGTTGCGAATATGACACTATCAAATACTAATGTAATGTAGCAACACAAGAGTTGGTGAATGTTGTATTGAAAACTCTTGATATAAATGCTACTCAATCTCAATGCATCAATATCCCACAAATTTCAATCCAATAGTTAAATACAATAGACCTTTGAATTCTTCTAAGTGCATATCCTTGAGTTTGATGAATTGGAGGCCCCATTAATGGTAGCACCTTTTTAGGCTCCACAGAAATCCATAGCTTCACAATCTCACTCCTTATTAGCTCAATGTGCTCTTTGACCCTTCAGGCCTTCCTCACTTTGATATTGCTTCACTAACCTTCTCAGCCTCACAAAGGTAGGCTACCCTAAAATTGTCACAACCTTAGTATGAACTTAGCATCTAGCTAAGATGAATGGTAAGGTACCCTTGACCTAGTCACAAAATATATCCTATAAGTGAAGCTTTGACACTAGTTGAATGGTAAGGTACCCTTGACCTAGTCACAAAATCTACCATTGGTTGTCATTGCAATGAGCACCTAGTTTTCTAGTTTCTTGATTTTTTTGTTCTTATAGTTGATAATATCTTGGTTGCTTGTTGTTTGGCACATATTGCAGTGGTTATGGTTTCTTTTTTCTACATAAAAAAATCATCGAGAAATTGGATGGGACAAATTTCTTGTATTGGAAATATAAACTTTACAATGTATTGATACATAAGATGCAAATTAAGCCAATTAAATTGGTTGATATACAACCTAAGGACATGGATAAAGATGTATAGGATGAGATGGATGAGCTTACATGTTTCTCTCTCTAAGTTAGTGTATTTCAATATAAAGGATATGGGTATTGGTGCATATGGATGACCTTCATATAGAGGAGACGATGTCTATGTCCAATCATTTAAATGATCTTAATAATATCTTAGGTTAGTGGCTAACACAAAAGATTACATTTGAGGACTTAGTGAAAGCTATGCTTTTGTGCTTGTCACTTTGCCTAAAAGTTGTGATACTTTTAGAAGTACCTAAATCAATAACTTTGTACCTTAATAAGTTGGTGGATTGGCAAATGCTAATGTGGAAAGCACCTTGCTTTATAGAAGAGGCAAACACAAAAAATAACATAGGTTGAAGAACCTCTAGTACACTTGGAATTAGAGGAAGGCCAAATGCAAGAACGAAATTTTTTGATAAGCAAAACAATAGGGAGTAGGTCTCCCACCAGGAAAGATGTGGAATGCTATTACTACAATAGAAAGGATCTTATCAAGAAGGTTTGTTTCAAGTTGAAAAGCTAGATGAAGGAAGGGCCAAAAAGTGTTGATGATGGCAAGAAAGAGGAGAAACAAAAGGCAAAGGTTGAGGAGATCAATACCATAAGTAGTGATGATGGTGATGTGCTATATGTATCTACTCATGGGGAAGCATTCTTGGTTGGCTAATCAATGTTGGCATATGTTAGGATTGGATTTTGATTTAAGGGCACCATTTTATGTTACTCCCTCTAGGAAGTGATTTTCTACATATGATATTTGTTAAGCCTAGTGTAAAGAAAGCAAACAAGAAAATCAAAAGACATAGGGCAAAGCGGAAAAAGGTAGCTCGATTGAAGAAATAGGAGGAAAAAATGCCAAAACCTCAAGGACAACCTTAAAAGTTTAGGGCAAGCTTAAAAGAGGAAAGCCACATTTTAAATATAAAAGCACACTCTAAATCCTTGTAAAAGAGTGCCAAGCTCCCTCCTATGCAATTTGTAAATGTAGACATGCATGGGTGAAGGAAAAATGCAAATAGAAAGGGAATAGGAAAAGAGGACCTAGGCTAAAATAGCCGAGCATGTAAAAAAGAGACGGGTGTCCAAAGGGGATCAGGGTTTTGTATAAAAGGCAAAAAGTGAATGAAGAAGCTCATTCTTGTGTGCGGCCAAAACTAGCTCTCTTATTTTCTTCTTGTTCTTGTTCTTGCTTGCTTGAGCTTGTGCTTGAGAGAGGGGGCATGAGGGAGTGAGTGTGTGAGGCTAAGGGACCATGGTGGAGAAGCTCTCCATCTTCTCCTCTCTTCTTCTTTTTCTATTCTCTTCTCTTGTCTTGTGCATGACAATGGATCATGGATCTTGGAGCTTGAGGATCGAGCTTGCTTGAGTTTACACCTTGGACTATGGAGCTACTAGAGTGCTTGAGGGAGGAGGCAACTCGATCGAGCATGGAGGTAAGCTCACTACACTCGTAGGCGTGAGAGCGTGTACGACTATGTGAGTGGTAGCCATTGCACTTGGCTTGAAATGCCGAAATAATAAGCAGTCAGTGGGACTTGGCGATCGAGCAAAAAGCTCCCACATTTTGGTTTCGTTTGTCGGGACCAATGGATTCAAGATTTGAGTGCTTATGCACTCCAAATCGAGCATTGAAGTAGGGTTTGCCTCAAATCAGTGCTTGAGATAGGCAGGAAGCAAGGGAGTTGAAGAGGTATTCAATCTCCTTTGCAAGTTATTGTTTTTGGTTTTTTGGATTTAGGTAAATAGATTGGATTAGTGTAAACGGTTTCTTGTGTAAGTGGTTTCTTGTGATTTGGATGCATTTAGGTAAAAAAACAACAAGGAAAATTGAGAAACACATAGTAGGGTTTTTGCTATAATAGTAGGTCCAAAATAGGAAAAAGAGGGCTTTAAGACATTAAGATAGTGATCCGGGTTTTTTACAACCTGGATTGTTACCACAAAATTTGGCGAAAGCCCCTATCAAGAGCTTACCATATCACTTTGGGTTTATTCTTCAAGCACTAGGTATGCTACATTACTTCTCGATTATGATAAATCTAGCAAATGGGGGGAACAAGTTCTTATGAGGCATGCCAATGTAAAGGGTAAAAGGGATGGTTATCTTAGTGAAGATGAAAATAGATTACACCTAGGAGTTGAGTGAGTGTATATATTTTTTCAAAGGACTAGCCTCCAACTACGCATGGGCTCCGTCTGGATCACTAAGATTTGGAATCTATCACCATCATTAGAGGACACCTCACCCTAGCAAACAAGTCAATATCCACATCATGGTGTCACTTGGATCTTGCACAAAAGCTTACAAGCATGGACTCCTTTTATCACATGCTTATATGTATTTATATATATATGGGGCAGTAAAGTCAAAGCAGCTTTTGGAAGCCGTTTTTTATAATCTCAATAACCCCCAAGAAAAAGCAAATTTCAAGAAAATTCCCGCGCTACCCGATCGGCTTTGACCTAGTCTACAAAGTTGCAGAAGAAACTTTTTTCAAATTCCTCACAGATTTGAAGTTACGAAGGCACAGACTGCTGGCTACATGCAAATTGCTTCTCTCTTTCACCACACCAACTTTCCACTCTATCCTTCTTGTAAATATATTATAATAATGTGCTTTGGGCACCCACCTCTTGTAATCTAGCTCCCTTTCTCTATTTTGTCTACCATCACCCTTGGCTTCTTGCATGACGACCAAGGTGGGGACTTGTCCCATCCACTATTCTCCATATTTTCAAAGTGCCATACATCATCTAGGATTATGTTAATCAAGAAGATTAGCTTAATCTAATCCCTCATGGAGGCTATATAAAGAGCCCATGGAGAATGAAGAAGGGAGAAGGAAAATGACAAGCCCATGAGAGCACTCTAGAATACCCTCATCTCTTTGAGGTGAGCTATGAGTGAGTTCTTTTATTATATAGCATAATGGCAAGCTTCCTCTATCTCTTCTCCTATTATCTCCCTCTCCTCTCATCTCTCTCTCTCATACTCTAATATGGTGTCTAGTACATATATTCTCTCTTGTAAATTTGTGTCTTGGTTCTCTTGATTCTCTTTGAGAAAAAGGATGTCCTAGCCCATCCTCCCTTTGGCTAGGTGGTGCCCCTCTTTAGTTCTCTTAGTGAGGATTGGAGGTTGGATGGGTAAGAGGCAACCCGTTCATCATTTCAGCCCTCAATAGCAAAAAGAGAGAAAGGAGAAGTAATAGGGCAATAGAGAAAGGGTTTAAGAAGCCAAGAAGGCAAAGAGAGAGCTCATTTATGCGCATTCAGTTAGAGAGAGAGAGAGAGAGAGAGAGAGAGAGAGAGAGAGAGAGAGAGAGAGAGAGAGAGAGCTACAAGGTAGGAGCACAGATTTGTTCATTGATTCGCATTCTCGCATCCCTGAGCCTTGTACGCATGCTTTGAGTATCAATAGATGCTTGTTGATCCTAGTTAGGACCCTAATTGAAATGTTAGAATAGACATGAGGAGTATTTAAGTGATTTTTTGTCACTCTAAACCCTCATCCATTCACAATCAGATGGATTTCATAATCATCCGAGTCCCATTACCACTCGAACAATTCTAGTCATAAGTCCACTTAGATAGTCACAAAATCGTTCAAGTCCAAGACTCGGACTCGGACCCTAGACCTGATTCGCTTGGCCCTCAAGCAACCATCCACATGGACTCAAACAGTCTATACTCAGATAAGACCACTTAAACTCAGATAGTTTGACCGTTTGATTCGGACAACTTGGACAATCGAGCATCAGACCTCTCGAACTCGGATAGGTCGGACTCGGACGCCTGACTTTGCAACTCGCACAAGCCACTCGGACTCAGATGGTTCGAGTTAGGCACTTAGACACTCACTTGGATAGACTGCATAAAAGCCAAATTCTGGAAAATTAGACACACCCAAGGTAGGCAAAGGCTAAGCCCAATCTAAAAAATACCCCCGTAGACCTCTAAAGCAATGGAACAACCCATAGGGCCACCATACTCACAAATTGCAATCTATCAAGATAGAAAATGACAATGCCCTCAGCCTCGTGTCCCAATAGAGATCTGGACTAACTGACCAAACCTACTACCCCTCAAACCACACGTCTAGGACACCATTGAGACCAGAATAAACCAACTAGAGTGGCCGTTAAATGCACGAAAGGATCAATAAAGTGTATGCTACACTATATTGCCGCACACTGCATCAATTGAACATTTGATGCACACTAAAAAAGCTAAAAGCTTGATTTTGCATAGCTTTGAGGAGCATACCATTAGCAATTGAGTACTCGTAACATTGAGGATTTTTTAAAATAACAAGAAATTCACACAAAATAAGACAAGTTGAATGAACCCACTAGTAGGAGGAGACCCACCAAGACATTGAAGAGTAGCCAAGGACACCAATTGTTGAATACTGAGAGACTTGAATCGTTAAGCCACTTAGAAAGCAACATCAATATGCATGATTAGAGACATAGCTCTACTCGGCTTGATCAATCTGATTGATGCCCTAGTTTCTCAAGCAGTCAGCAATATGTTAGGAGCTAGAATCAACTTGGAGCTTGACTTAGAAGAATTTCCAGTTTTGTGATATCCAACAATTAATGACTCGGTATGACCTGCAGACCAAAACGGAGCATCATAGTGGTAGACCGATTGAGGACATCATAGTCAATCTAGAGGAGGAGAGAAGGTTGGCAAGAAAAGCTTTGGCCTATCACCAAGAGCAACGAGTTCAAAAGATGAGGCAAAACATGGAAATGTGCGAGGTCCGCACGTCTTAACACTTGCCAACCAAAATAGGATAGGACCAAATGCTGAGAGGGAAAGAGCACTAGAAGCTGATCTTAAGCGAGCTTCTCACACCAAGTGACTCAGACAACATGGCTGCAAAACAGAGTGGAGCAGCCCTATCAAATTCGTTGCTAGTAGGACTAGGAATCACCCCAAATTCTAGGAGCCATACCAAGATGCATGTGGTGGTTGCTAAGCAACTCAACAAGTATCAGCTCACAATGACCCATATAGCTTTGTGGAGTAGTTTGAGCAAGTATGCAAGGATAACGGCCTCACGAATCTTGCTCAACATGCACAAGCTATTGGACTTTGCCTAGGAGACAAATAACAGAGACGTGGTACACTAGTCTAGACAATGTCGAATGCAATGACGTCAATAACCTCAAGAGTCTATTCACCAAGATATTCTCTAAGGCATGATACTATGACAACCTCATTGTTAGGTTAATGAACGCCAGTCAAAAGGACAAGGGGGATATTCGAGACTATGTCACCCATGTGTGAAGCCTCTTTAAGAGAATCCCAACCACAAAGCAACCTAGCAAATGAGTGGTTTCCACTATGTTCATAAGTGGAATCCGAAGTGAAGAGCTTTACAAGGCCTTGGTGAGCAATTCAACCCTGCAAAGGGGCATGCTAGCTAGGGTCTTCAAAGAAGCCATAGGAGTGGATGATCTATTCAAGGAGAGTAGCTCAAGACCCATAACATGAGACAACACTACCTCTAGAACCTCAGAAAGAGCTACGACTATTAGTGAAAGATCTAGTGAGAGTATCCAAGACAAGGGAAAGAGTGTCGAGACTAGAGCCAAGAGTTGGCAGGCATGAAGCTAGAGTTGGCTAGTCTTCAAGAGACGATGAGAAGGTCCACACAACCTCACGTCCAATGCATGCATTGTAGAGGAAACCACCTTCTAGTGGAGTGCATGGATCTTAGATCTAGACCCTATGCCAATTGCGATAGGTTTGTCCATGATGCAATGCATTGTCGATTATTGAGGTGATTACCATACTCATAGCCATACAACTAGCCCTACTACCTAGGGAGTAGACCCCAATATTTTAGAACGGGGGCTCCACTAGCTCTCCTAGCACCCAATGATTCAAAGCCAGTTGCCCCTAGGATGGATATCAACCCCATAGGGATACCTAGACCACTTGGATCCATCGTGACTCATCCAGCACGAGTGATGCTCCAATACATTACGTAGAGGACCTGAACGAGGACAAAGCATACATAAACCCTTACATCTCATACAACGAAGAGGGTAATCCATCCTTAATGGACTTCAGACCAATTCCGGTGATGGTGTTGGGTAGAGGAAGAGGTGGAGGTCTAGGAGAATAGAACACCAAGAACCCATCACATGTTGGACTTGCAGCCACCAAGGACACATCTCATCTTGATGCCCTGAAGGTTGACTTGAGATGCCTTGAGTATGGGATCACACACTTGTACGCTATGTGCCTTAGGTGAAACCCTTCCACTAGTTTGGCTATCGAGCTATCCATACTGTTGGGATTGTTCAGAGTTGAAACACTTGATGGCAAAGCTACACCACTTTCATTGAATGTCATGACTCGAGCACATGCAGAACATATCGGTATTTCATTACTAGGACCTAGCAACCTCAATGCAACTTCAATAGGGAAGAAAAGCCATATAAGAAGGAAAAAGAGGACCGAGACAAAGATTCTACTTAAGATAGATAGTGCCACCATGTTATCAAAGGGAAAGCAAGTCATGGATGAACAAGCAGAGACATTTGCTCCTACGGACACTTAGAAAAGGGAAGTGCTAAGATTGGAGAATATCCTGATCTGAGACACCAATTAGAAGTGGTTGATAAGGCCAATGAGTGGGTGAGAGAAGCCCAAGTGCACCTAAAGGATGCAGAACCCATCATGGAAGACAAGATCGATGGGCTCTCTAGCGTGAGCTCACCAGACTCGCTTACTCGATTAAGATCAAGAGACGCATCTGCACCCCATGCAGCACCGCGTAGATAGAGCCTAGATGCATAGGTGGGCAGACTGCCTAAGATCATTGGAAAAAGAGTGTAGAGCCTAACAAAAAGTAGGAAATTGGCAACTTTCTCATGACATTGATATTGGCCCCTATGACTTTGCCTTTGGGAGAATGGCTTAGGTAGAATCCAACCTTATGGCAAGTGCTGATATTGGCCCCTATGACTCTGCCTTTGGGAGAATTGCTTAGGTAGAATCCAACCTTATGGCAAGTGCTGAAGCAGTGGGTAGAAAGACCAAATGAGCTTGAAGCGATCGAATTGCCTAACCATGATACAGTAATGCATATACCAAGATTAACCTTGAACTCAGTGCCTAAGTCTTTGCACATTGATGTCTTTTGGAAAGGCATTGAGATGCGCACAGTCTTGCCTCTCAACACATTAGGAGATGTCACAAGAAAGGGGATCGTAGATACATGAGTAGGAGTTAGTGTACTCAACCATGCAGTCCTATAGGCTTAGGGTAACGCACCTATGGAGATCTCAAGGTTTAATGTCACATTGGCCAACAGAATGAGAGTTAGACCATTTGGAGTACTGAAAGACTAGTTGTGGAGGCAAGCTGAAGCTCAACCACTAAGACCCACAGACCACTTATTGGTCAAGTGTTTCAAGCGAGCACTAATGGCTACCTCTCACATAGTTGACACGCTATCCCTCTCTACCTTAATGCTCGATTGAGTTGGTTCCTCTCTCAAGTACTCCGATAGCTCCACGATTTCTGATGCACACTCAAACATCCTCAAGCCTCTTCCTTCAATCTCCATCCTCCATAGCCATGCGTGAAATGAGAGAAGAGAAGAGAAGAAGAGAAGAAGAAGAGATGGTGGAGGGATTCACCTCCAAGATCTCTCACCCTCATACACTCTCTCCCTCACTCACTCTCACTCCCTCCCTCAAGCACTCACAAGAAAGCAAGAGAAGAGAAGAAGAAAAAGAAGAAGAAGAAGAAGAATAAGAAGAAGAAGAAGAAGAGGAGTCCACTTTGCCACACACCAAAGAATGAGCTCTCATTCACTTTTTAAACTTTATATAAAAAACCCTCTTTCCCTTGGATAACATTCATCCCCTTTTTACATGGCCGGCTAGGCCCTTTTTCCATTGTTCTCCTATCTTCTTAGCTTCCTTCCTACCGTCCATCTACCTTTACAATTTGCATGGGTGAGAGCGATTTCTTCTAGGCCCACTCTCTTGTAGGATACCTTTTTCTTGTTTTCTGCCTTGCACTTTTCCTCTTGATGCCTTGTTTTTCTCTTCCTTTTCTTTGCAATAAACATTACCCCCACCTAGTTGAGTGCCAGTCCCATGGCACGGTTGGGTGGTGAGTCAGACAATGTTGCTGGCGTAGCCATGTGGCTTTTTGAGTGTGGATACAAGCCCTGTTGGGAAGTGTGTTGGAGGGATTTATGGAACTGGAAGGCCCTTGCAGTTGGAATGAGCCCTAGTGCTGGAGGGATTTATGGACCTGTTTGAGGGATTTATGGAACTGAAAATTCATTGAGCTTAGAATGAGCCTTGGTGCTAGAGGGATTTATGGACCTGATGGAGGGATTTATGGAATTGAAAGGTCCTTGAGTGTGGAATGAGCCTTGGTGCTGGACGGATTTATGGACATGTTGGAGGGATTTATGGAACTGAAAGGTCCTTGAGGTTGGAATGAGCCCTGGTGTTGGAGGGATTTATAGAATTGAAAGGTCCTTGAGTTTGGAATGAGCCCTGGTGCTGGAGGGATTTATGGAACTAAAAGGTCCTTGATTTTGGAATGAGCCATAGTTTTGGAGGATTTATGGACTTGTTGGAGGGATTTATGGAATTGAAAGGTCCTTGAGTTTGGAATGAGCCATAGTGCTGGAGAGATTTATGGACTTGTTGGAGGGATTTATGGAATTGAAATTGAATGTCGTGTTGGACGAATCCCTCTGCTAACCCTTTGTGCTTGTCGTCTCTTGCGTTATTCCAAATGAGCTTCTTCATTCACTTTTTGGTTGGGGTTGTCATGTCTACCTCTTGCTTTGTTGTGCTTGCCTGGTGACACGTTGCCTAAGATGGGGAGTGCATTGCATGGATGATGGGGTCTTTGGAATTGGTGGTTGGGGCTTTTGTTTGTACCTGGAAATAAAAGAAAGGTGCACTACCTGGAGGGAATTTTTGCCTTACCATGTAGTGCATGGTGCCCGTGCTTGTGGATCTGGGAGATAGGTCTAAACCTTGGCCCTCGATGGTGTCCCACACTTGAGGACCTAGTTTGTGTAGAGGGGAGGTGTGGTGCATGGGGCTTAGGGTGACAAGTCTAACCATAGGCAAGAATTACCTTCCTAGGTATGTCATGCCCTTGATATCCCTAAGCATGTGTCATGGTGGATCCAAAGGGCTAGGGGGTTAGACACGGAACCATCAGACTGAGACCATTGGATGCACCTAACTTGAGAACCCCTAGGTGTAGTGATTGTGATCTATGTGTGACTTGTGGTTTTTATGTGGTGTTTTTTCCCATTTCTTTTTCTTATTTCTCTCTTTTTTTTTTGAATAAACAGTTTCTTGACTTTGGTGAGGTAGTACAAGATAGAGGATTCATTCTTTGGGTTCGTGGGCGTGGGATGGGGAGGTTGGGGGCTTTAATGATTTACTAAGGAAGTGCCTACTTGGCATATACCCTTTTTGGCCGATTCTAACATGGAGAGGGGTGGTGGACAAGAATGGATGGCTACAATTGGTGAATTGGATGTCGTTCATGTCCTCAAGGAGGGCCATGCAAAACGATGGGAGTAAAGCCGCACATAGTATTAGCCAAGTCATGGTGCACCCATCTATTCCCGCATTAATGTCAAAAAAGAGTGGTGGAAGATGGTACTTTACTGGTATGGGGGGTTGCCTGAGGAGAGTCCTAAGTAATCTAAACATAATTACATGTTGTTACAAAGGTGGGGTCTAGGGAAGAGGAGAATTCCATGAGGAAATGGGCCATGGAGTCCCATAGGTCTTGTTTTGAGAATGTGAGTGCTTCCTTTGTTTTTGTGGCATTGATGTTATAGATCTTCGAGAAGTCATATCGGCCATGGATGTTAGGGTCAAAATATACTCCCTCCCTTCGAGGAAATGGTAGATAGGTCGGGTCATTCCGTTTGAAGGGTAGGGAGCCACAAAATGACATCCATGTGTCCACGTTGTCGTTTTAGACTCTTCTCCTCCACTTAGGTTGGGATTCGTAGCCTTTCACCATGTGGGATACCTCCTCAACCTTGTTTTCCCAGTAATCCAGGGATTCTGTCCCCCAAGCCGTTGGATTTTTCTCTCTTTTAGTGAGCCATTGGTCACCAAGCATTCTTCCCATGGTGATTACTTTCGTTACCGCTTCGGTGGATAGTACTTTGCTCAAGGCCACTGGGTATCGGAAGGTGAAATCAAAGGGTTGGCGGCGATTTTCCCATTGCTCCCACACTGATAGCTCCGTATTCTAGTTCATGGGTAACCAGTCCCTTTTTAGTCGGATGGGCGGCTATGGAACTGCAAGCAGTTGTGCTTGAGCTCTTTTGCGTGCTTGATCCAACATTATGGCCCTCTTCTTTTTCACTTCTACCTTCCTTTCCATTGTGGCATCTTGTTCTTAAGGGGGCTTTGGTTGTGATGAGGGGGGTGGTGGAATCCACTCCTCATCTCGTTGCGTTCCTTCATGGTTGGACCCTGCCCCTACCTCTTGGGGTTGTTCTTCTTGAAGTTCCAATGCGTCAATCTCCTCTGGCATCAAGCCTACTCCCAACCGATTCTCTCTCTAATCTTCACCGATCGAGTTGAGACTTGTGTCTTGGACCTAGGAGCACAGCCGTTGTTTGATCGCCTTGTAGAATATTTCTAGTTTCCTTTTAAGCATATCAATTCCCTCCTCCTCCTCAGAGAGTGTGATGTCTAAGATCGTGCTGAGGAAGGCACGTTGTTGGACTTTGAGACTAGCTTGAGCGGCAATTACCCTACTTTCTACTAGTATTTGGCTTCCCTCTGCAAGGCCAAGCAGCTCACTAGGTCCTTCACTTGCTTCTCGCTCTTGGCTTCCCATTCCCTTGTCTTCTTTTTCATCTCTTCCAAGCCCTCGCTTTGCCTTTGTGACAAGGCCACTATCATTGGCTCCTGCCTTTTCCATTTTTGTACAAGGTCCTCTTTTTCTTCTATTAAGCGCCCGATCTTCTTTTCTAGTGTTGCTCGTTCTTCCCTTTGTCTTTGCATTCCACATTCTACTTCTTCTCTCTCTTTTTTCCGTTCTTCCTTCTCTTGTGCTCTCTCTGCTTCCAACACAATGAGTTCTTCCATGCCCTCTTGGAGTTTTCTCACCTGTGCTTCGAGCTTCGCCTACTGTAGAACCAGGAGTTTGTATTCCCTTTGCATTGCAGCTAGCTCCTGGTTCTCTTCCTCCTGTCTTTTTCGCCACTGTTCTTCGTCGTCTTCCTTGGCCCTTAGCTCTGCTTTCAGTGCATGGATTTCTTTTTGTTGCAAGGCCACTTGGCGGAAGGCATTTGACATTTCCCTTTCCGTTTCCAGCTTCGCCATTGCTACTCTCTTCTCCTCCTTTGCCCTTTCCAATTGAGCATAAAGCTCCCTGACATGCTCGTCCTGGTTAGTGAGCTGTAGCTCCGTGGTAGTAGTACCTGTTCTTGGTTGCTTGGGCCCTTGTTGAGATTCGGCATCCGTAGTTGCCAATCTTTTTACTCATGTCGTTGGGGTTCCTACATTGGAGCTCGGCATTGGGGTATGTGCCTTATCGACCAAGAACTACAACCATGCCATGAGGTTGCTGGCGTCCACCGTGGTTGGAGTGCTTGGCATTGCTGTGATGGTTGGGGTATTTGGCAAGAGGGTAGGCAAGGTCAGGTGGAGTGCGGCCTTGCCCTTTCATTCTGGGATGGGTGGAGGTAAGTCTTTTGAGGCTTTGGCCATTGGTTCCTGACCTCTGTCTTGCCTTGGTGAGCTCATTGCTGCTAGCTCCTCTTACTTGCACTGCTGCTTTATGGACATGTGCATAGCTTGCGCCAGGTCCTCCTCTTCTTTTCTTCTCAACTCCTCCTCCTGTTTAGCAGCTTTTCTCCTCCTCTAGAGATTCCTCGACTCTTTTTGACGTACCCTTGGCTTTTAGTAGGTCCACTTCCTCCTTTCTCTTCCTCTCTTCCTCCGACTTTTTCTCTGTCGTCTTCTTTTTAGGTGTCTTCGCCTTCCTCTTGCTGGATTGAGCTTCTTGCTCTCCCTCTTCTTCACTCACCATCCTCTCACTTGATTGTTCTTTGTCGTGACGAGGAGGTGACCTCTCAGGCATTTTGTGTAATCCCTCTTCTTCGTCTTGCACCTCTTTTATCACCTCTCGGATAAGGGTGGTCAAGACTCCTCCATACCCTATGAATGAGGCCTTGGTTGAGGGCTTCTTTGTGTTAGTTCTCTTTGATGCTGAGGATTATCCACCCACCGTGGTCTGCTTCTAAGGTCTACTATCCTGGCTAATTGATCTATGGTTTTCCTGACATAGTTGTTCCAATCCACTTTATGTAGCAAATGAGCTGCCACGCTCTCTAGCATGGGCATGCTGATCCTATGCATGAGCGAATTGTATCTTAGGTTGGAGAAGAGGGCGTGAATCACCTTGGATTGCAGCCTAACCTCTGCATTGGGAATGTCTTGGATACTTATATCATCATTCATTAAGTCCTTTCTGATCCCCAACATGGCATATACATCTCTTTTATGCCTCTTCTCCACCTTTGGTTCCAACCCCAACGCCTTTTCCATTAAGGGCTTGCTGAGCGGGACCTGCACATGCTTGATTCCTTCTCTTCTTGCCAAGGACATTGTCCCACTCTCCTTATCGGGGTCATACATCCTTAGGAATTCCACACACTTAGTGTGGTCAGTCCAAAATTTTTGATATACATGGCGAGGTTGCACTAGTCCATGATCCTCCTAACGACTTCCTCGCTAGTCACTACCCCTTCAATGTTGTGGATGCTCCCAAACCTGAGCTGGCTAGTTCTCAAGGGAGAGGCTGTACTTCACTCTTTCCTCTTTTGTGAAGGGTAGGTGATGGGCTCGGTCGTGTTGCAAGATCTTCAGCTCCTGTCATAAGCCATGGTTTGCTATTAGTGCTTTCCCAAAAAGTCACTTGCTAAAAGAAAAGACTTCATGCATGGCAGATTAAATTGTTTTTAGTACAGAATTAGAATTTTTCCTCCAAGCAGTCTAAGTCTATTGCTTTCAAATTTTATTGTCAATTTCTCAATCACAAGTTGCTTCATCCTACCATTGAGGTCCCCCATGTGTGCTTTTCCTTTTTTGTTCTCCTTATGTATTTGGTTTGATTCACCGTACCCCCCCTTTTTTGAATTGAGAAGAATCCTTTCTAGGATTAAATGTTTAGCAAATGAAGGGCCTACATCACATAATCTTAGTGTTTTACTGTCGCATGAGCGAAGCATAGAAATTATTGTTATATTCTAAAGTAGCATAGTTATCCATGTCTAAAGGGTGTATGCCTACATGTGTAATGTAAGTGAGAACATCAAGCAAGAAGTCATCGGAGTCCACTCGGCTAGCAACATGCAACTTCTCCTCAGTGAGGATGCAATCTAAATAAGGATATCCCTTAATGTGTTCTTCCAGGGGTCGGTTACGAATGGTAGTCAACATCCTATAGGATGTTGGAGCAACATAGGTTGGGTCGTATTCAGATGCCTTGATTGCATGTCATTGTTCAGTGTTGGTCATTATTTGGCATCCCTCTAGCTCCCATTGCAATCGTAGAGTGTACCATTTCCACAAGAAGGAGGAGTTGTCAGCAAGCTGTTGCAACTTCTCGATTTCCTGGTTTGTGGCCATGATCGTGTTCTTGCTATATGACATAGTGAGACGCTGTTTGATTGCTTGTTACTTGGATATCTCAGTTGCAATTAACTCCTCACCTACTTTAGAAGCTTTGACAAATACGAATTCTGACTCCTCCTAAGAGCAAGGGAGCGTTCGTACTTCCATCGCTATAGGTGATTCCAAGAGGCCTAAGTCTAGTTGATTGTAGCTTTTAGCCAATGTCATGAAAGTAGCATCCAAGCATTGGAGGCAATCAACCAAGTCGTCCCTAGTATTTTCAGCTAAATCTGCATCCAAGGTTAGAATTGATTGCCGCTTATAAGAGAGTCTAAGCCCGATGGGTGGTTGAGGCTTGACGGAACTAGAGATTTCAGTAGCTAATGGTCACAACATGGTTTGCTCCTTATGTTGTAGGTTGGCCTCATGTTCAATGGGTTGGGTTATAGTTGCGGTTATGGTGCTAATAGATGCGCATGAGGTTTGAGGGGCAACATCAGGGCTAGATTTGGGTGGTTTGTTAGTAGCAGGCTATGGTTTTGGACAATAGATTGGTTCAAGCCCTGTTGAGCTAGGCTTTGGAGGTTCTGTGGACTTAGCAGCTTGATTCTCTTGTGGGTTGTCTTTGACATGATGTTTAGGCTTGCAATAAGGCCTTAGGGACCCATCGCGGCTTGATCATACGTTGATGTTTATAGTTTCATCTTGGCTTCCTAGGTTTCGAGTGTGGATCATTAGCCTTGCAAGGCCGTGGGTTTCTATTCGTAGTAGGTGGCGCTCTTTGTTTAGGTACCCATTTGAATTGCGGTTCATGGGCTTCAGCATTGGTTCCAGTGGGTTGCTGGCATCGAGGCTTGGTAGGTTGTGGCGAGTCACGACCCCCCTCCCTAGAGTTGATGGTGGGTTTCTCTATCGATGGCTTTGCAAACTTGGAAAGAGTCACGCTGCCCTTGTTGAAAGCTGTAACAATGCAAATGTTGCCCACAGCTAGGTGGATACGCGCTGTGACTCATAGTTGACATTGCAACGAGCTTGCTTCTTGAAAGTTTGTCCTAACAACGATTCTGTGCCTGCATTCTTAGTATTGAGTAACACATAGAAGATTATCGGCACGCTTTCAAACTTGATAGAAACTACAACCTTGCACTTTCTTAAAAGTGTGTAGGGTTGGCCTCCATAAGGGGTAAGATTAGCATTAGTGGACTGCAACTTTGGTTGGCCAATTTGGGTCTATTACCGCGTTTCCCATAGCACCGTGTTTCCCGCAGCACAGAGGAGCGAAAAATGGAAAAAAAGGGGAATAGCAAAAAAGGCGCAGGATAAAAGCAGAAAAAGGCGCCTTGACCAGTAACCAGTCCCTGAAAAATTTAAATGTTCGGGCATGACCCTCAGAAAGCCTCGGTGTTGCCCCAAGACAACAAAAGAGTAAAAGGGCGCACCATTAAAATGTGGGAGTACCCCCGAATCTCTATAAAAGAGTGCCAGGCTCGCTCTTGTGCAAAGTGTACGCATTAGTTGGGGATAGGATAAATTAGAATGGTGGGAAATGGAAAAAAGGGCCTAGGCTACGGCAGGCCATGTAAAAGAGAGAAAAGGGGATGACCGCCCAAAAAGGATTTAGGGCTTTGTATATAAAGTTGAACAGTGAATGAGAAGCTCATTCTTTGGTGTGTGGCAAAAAGAGTCTTCTTCTTCCTCGCTTCTTCCCTCCTTGTTGCTTGTGTGTGCTCTTGAGAGAGGGAGTGTGAGAGTCAATTCCCCATTGAGAGAGGGAGTGTGAGAGGTAATCAGCCCTGCGGCATAGTACTAACAAGCCAAGTACATTGTGGTGGCCACGGATTACCTCACGAAATGGGCAGAGGCAAGAGCCACATGAAAAAATGACGCTAGGACGACTGCCAAGTTCTTATGGGAGCAAGTGATCTCGCGCTTCGGTTGCCCCATTGAACTGGTTAGTGACCAAGGCACACACTTCATCAATGAAGTGATAGCACATCTCCTATCCACCTTTCTCATCATCCACCTCAAATCCTCACCATACTACCCTCAGGCTAATGGCCAGGCAGAATCAACTAACAAAATTCTTATCAACGCCCTGACTAAAGTAGTCTCAGCCTCACAAAGCGATTGGGACAACAAGTTGATGGCAGCCTTGTGGGCCTACCGCACAGCTTATAAAACAGCTGTCGGTCAAACCCTCTTTAGGCTGACCTATGGGACTGAAGCAATTCTACCATTAGAATTCTTCATTCTTAGCCTAAGAGTGGCACTTCAAGAATGATGGAAAGGGAAGGAAGCATGGACGCAATGCCTGGTCGAGCTGGAACGCCTACGAGAGACTCGTCTTCTAGCCACCTACGAGCTTATCTGCGAGAAAGCCCAACGCAAGAGCTGGTCTGACAAGCATGTGCTCAAGCTTAACAGGGTGACTTAGTGCTCCTCTACTCAGTTAAAGGACATAAGAAAAAGATGAAATTCAGAGGTCTCGGACCCTTCAAGGTTCGGGCAATCAGTCAAACCGGCAATGTCAAGCTTGAGACCCTGGACGGTGAAGGAATAGGCTTCTTCAATGGCAGTCGTGTCAAGAAGTACTTCCCTCCCACTCATCCTTTGCATGAGTCACCAATTTTGAACCGCCAGTCAGAATAAGAGCAGCCACAATCACTGAAATCAACGAAGATGATGAGGAAGCTGTAGAACCCGCCTATCTCCGTGTCACAGTCACTGCTAAGCAAACATGCGCTTTGAACGCCTTGATCGATGAGGGAGCAGACTTCAATGTCCTAACCCACAAGCATTGGATCCAACTTGGCAAACTACTACTTTAACCCACAACTGCCAAATTAAGCCCATATGGGGCTCAATCATACGCACTTCTCGGCAAGTGCAGAGTCGCCGTTTCTATCAAGTCTGAGACTATTCCAATGGTTTTTTACGTGTTGCCCAGTACTATAGATGCAGGCATGGAGTCATTGCTCGAGCGAACCTTCAAAAAGCAGACTCACTGAAATGTTGATTATGAGTCGCAGCGCATCCATCTAGCAATCAGCAATGTGCGCATTGTCATAGCTTTCAGCAAGGGCTGCGCGACACCATCGCCGTCCCCACAGGGCCATCGGTAGAAACATCCGTAGGCAAGACTAAGGAGGGGGGTAGTATGCGACTGCCACTCCCTGAATTCCATAAACCGCAGCCCGCAGATCAAAGAAAAGACCCAACAGCCTCGCCTTCAATGGGTGCCTAAACAGCCGCAACAACCGCCTAGGAGTTGACGCTTCTACCCACATAAGACCCAAAACTCTAAACCTAGGAGGCCAAGACGCAATCACCAGAAGAGCCGCGTGATTAAGCAAAGATGGGTCCCTAAAGCCCTCTTGCATGCGCAAGGCTAGTAGATAACAGAATACCAAAGGGAGATCACTACGCTCAGGGAGGAAGCCAGCAATAAGGATGCAGAGGAATTAAAGGCCCTAAAGGAACGTGACGCTATTTGGGAAGGAATGAGAAAAATCTTGATGGAGCGTCTCAACGGGGAAAGGGAGACAAATGCTCACATGAGGTGCAAGAATGATCAGCTATCTGCAGTCAACCTGGAAGCACAAAGCCAGCTTGACAAGATCAAACAGGAGGCTACAGAGCTGGACCAATTAAGGGAAGAGCAGGTGCGAGGGATGCAGGTGAAGCTGGACCAGCTCAATGCACAGATCGCCGATGAACGCCAGGAGCAGTCCCGCCTGCATCGTGAGCTCGAGGCCCAGCAGCAACAACTCATGGCTATGACCCTCCATCAGGGGGAGAGCTTGGAAGACATGAAAAAAAGAGCAAAAGAATGGGCTGATCATAATGAGGGGAGAATATGGGACTTGGCACGCCGGCTAGCCAAAGCCGAAGGAGACAGGGTGCTAGCTGAGAATTAGGCAGAGGCAGCCCAGCTCTCCATGATAGCCCAACAGCACACCTTCCTCAATACACTACTCCACTCCACCAAACCGGAAGGAAACAAAGCCAATGATCAGCTGCAAAAGAAGCTAACTATTGCACGCAGAGCTCTAACAGCAGGCTTGCACGTGCCACTACAACTAGGAGGCCCGCCGTAGAGCCTAGAGGAGCAAAGAAGATATCTTGCACAGGTAGGCCTGATGGCGCAAGAAATATATGAACTCGGTTTCACAGAGGCAAAGGCACAAGAAGATGTACAAGCAAAAGGGGGTTGATCTAGGACCTCAGGAGGAGGAATACGTCCCACCACCCCCTCAGCCACAACAAGAGGAAGTGTAGCCCCCTGATACATCTGCTGAGAGAAAAGCATCCCAGGCTAACCACAGGAAAGAAATGGTAGAGAAGGCAAGGAAAAAGCTGAAGGTTAGACCTGTTCCAAGATAGCTTGCCCCTCTCCTACCGCGCCCTCAAGATCCCGCTGCTGAATTCCATGCCGAATTGATTATCTGGGAACATCAGAAATATAACCGCGACCCCTTCAACTTGAGCTTTGAGTTTCCTGCTACCTTAAACAGAGTACTGCCCATTCAACTTGTAAATGACGTCATCGCTATGGGTGCAAGGCTCAAGGCCAAGTGGTTAGCGGAGCGAGAGGCCCACACAACTGCTTGGGGAGCCGAGGACCGCAAATTTTGGCAAGATAAAGTCCTCCAGGTGCCTAGATCGGTGGAAGGCTATAATTGCCAACCCACTTGGAGAAGATGCATTTTTGACGTCAACCTTGACGCGTGGATGGCATTTTGTAACACCCTCCCTTCTGAGAGAAACGACCCTACTTTCATGACGTATCCTCGAAGGGTAGGGGTCGACTTTAATCCATCCATCCACGGCAGGTTCGACTTTCCCATTATCTATAACACCAATAGCACCTCCCATAGGGATGCCCTTCTCTTTACCCTCTGTGATTTGTACAGCTCTATAGATAGATTTCTTAGCGAGTTCACCTCCTGTCCTAAACCCGCCTTCATAACCACTTGTAATTATCTTAGACTAATTAGGATCCTAGTCCACCAAGATCCTGCACCTCAAGAACGCCACCTCCCACCCCTCTACTTCGACCCCAACACCATAGATAGCAACACCATGACTCGCCTCATGATGTGCACTTCTCTTTTGCCATCCTTCTGTGTTGCACTGCTCGAAGATATGAGCGACAACAAATTCACCTAGTGCAACCACCCCTTCCTTTCTACCACCACTCTCAAAACCTGCCTCACCCTCAAGGGCTACTTGTTGAGTCGTAGATTCCTTAACAAGGCCCCCCGCCCTCCGCCATTCGGATGACGAGGAGTAAACTCCCGTCATGCCCTTGTATCACATGTCTCCATGTATATGCCTCTTTATGTTTATTATATTTTTTTAAAAAAAAAGGAGAAGAAGAAAGAAGCACCACAGTCACTGCACCTAGGGTTCTCCCTAGCCCCCTCCCCACTTCACACTTAGGGCACATCAAGGGCAGGACTTTCAGACCTGTCACCCTAAGACTTGCACCGCACCTCCAACGAAGCACGATCTGGGTCCTCAAGTGTGAGACGTTACCAAGGGCTTGACCAAGGTTAGACCCATCTCCTAGTTCCACTGCCACGTGCACTACACACTACATAGCGAGACAGACACACCCCTTAGGGAGTGCACAACTTTTCTTACAGGTTATGTTCGAGTTTCAAGAAATGGCTACTCCGTGGAAGAGGATCACCCACGGCATCCTTTAATGAACAAAACTTCTTTTCATGTGCTGGCATCCAGCCATCTGCCTGGCTGATGGCTACCATGATTGAACCAAGTCAAGGTAGAACTGCCATTGGCATAGATCTTGGAACCTCATCTTCCAATGATCCATGCCCAATGCCTCAAGATCTACAGATCGCTTATTGATTCCACAAGCCTGAAGACCTTCAACTCAAAGACCCATCTTCAATCAAAGCCACGGATTTTCAAGGCAAACAACGTTCGGGGGGTTTCTCCAGAATAAATCCCTCCAATACCATCCTCCTAAGGGATTGCTTATTGCTTCAAGTGTTTCTGATACTCAAAGGACGCCCGGCTACATAAGGGTTGCCACAACAGTGTGAAAGATGTCGCGTATCTTCATGGAACCTAAAGCACGCCGGAATCTCTCCTGATCATTGTCCTTAAACTCCATCACCTGTCATTTACCCAACCACCTCGAAAGCAGTGTCATCCACCTACCTGTTCCGCCTAACAGCCGACCTAACTAGCCACTACGTCCCACAGCAGTTCCATGGGACTGGCACTTAGCTAAGAGGGAGGTAATGTTACCGTGTTTCCCACAACACCGTGTTTCCCGCAGCACAGAGGAGCGGAAAATGGAAAAAAAGGGGAATAGCAAAAAAGGCGCAGGATAAAAGCAGAAAAAGGCGCCTTGACCGGTAACCAGTCCCTGAAAAATTTAAATGTTCGGGCACGACCCTTAGAAAGCCTCGGTGTCGCCCCGAGACAATAAAAGAGTAAAAGGGTGCACCATTAAAATGTGGGAGCACCCTCGAATCTCTGTAAAAGAGTGTCAGGCTCGCTCTTGTGCAAAGTGTATGCATTAGGTGGGGATAGGATAAATTAGAATGGTGGGAAATGGGAAAAAGGGCCTAGGCTACGGCCGGCCATGTAAAAGAGAGAAAAGGGGATGACCGCCCAAAAAGGATTTAGGGCTTTGTATATAAAGTTGAAAAGTGAATGAGAAGCTCATTCTTTGGTGTGTGGCAAAAAGAGTCTTCTTCTTCCTCTCTTCTTCTCTCCTTCTTGCTTGTGTGTGCTCTTGAGAGAGGGAGTGTGAGAGTGTGATATCTTCTTTGAAGATTCAGTTAATAGAGGCTCAATCAGAGGTTACTAGCCTCTCAGAGGAGAATGAGAGGATGTCCAGAGAAGCGCAGGAGTTCCAAACTCTTTTAGATGTCAAAATTTCAGCCTTACAGACTGCTAATGACACAGTGGAATCACAAGCTTTCCAAATCAAGCAATTGCAAGATCAACTGGCAAAGTCACGGTCTGTTCCTCCAAGCCCTCATGTTCCCTTGTTCCCTTCTCTCTCACAACAGGACTTGGCAGCTCTTCAGTGAGGACAGGCTACCTTGTATCTTGTCTTCCAAGATAAAGTGGAAAGATTGCAGTCCAGAATGGATTTGCTATGGTCTACATTGAGCAGTACCAGGAATATGTTCCTCCAGACCATTCTTTCTTTGTCCACTACCAATTACAGAAGTTGGCCTTCTACATGAAGCTTTCCACGATGGATCTTTCTCTTCCAGAGGATGGATGGAGTGGGGCTTGGTCTGCTGAGTTGCTGACAGAGGTGGTAAGGATGGTGTTTGAAGATTTTGTCACGACAGATACCATGTTGATGTCATATATGTATCTACGAGGAGACTTGTTGATTCCAGATGAAGTGGATATGGCTTGGTATGTGGGAGACGTGGTTTTACAAGCTGTTTTGTATGTCAACCATTTGGAGTTGCGAATAGATGACATGTTTCAGAGTTACTCCTCCAAAGTGGCTACTTGCCCTGATAATTCCTGGCATACCATGATTGATTCTGTGGTCCTGAATCAAAGACAGAATACAGCCCCTACCTATGCCCAGAGCACTAATCAACTGAGAGTGGATCTCTTAGCTTATCTTTCCAAACATAATCCGTTTGATTCTACCTTTTTTGATGCCTATCATCGAAGATCTCTCTTAGGACCTTCTGTTCCTACCCTCCTCTATTACCAATAAATGGCTCACCGATATGATATATATCTTTCCCTCTGTCAATCCAATTCCACAACCAGCTTACCCCTTCTTTTCCAACCTTCATATTTTCCTCGAATTCCCATATTTACATACTGTTCTTTTATTGAGGATAGAGTATTTTCCCCTTCTCCACCATGTCCTTCTCCATCCATTCATGTACCTTCTACCTTTCCTATTTATCAGTTAACACCCTTCTTAACTGATTCCCTACAATTTTCAGCCACTCCTTCTTTAAATTATTCTTCCTTTTATGATTTTGCCTACCCATCTCTTCATCCACTTTTCCTTATTCCACTTCCCTCTCCTGCCACTTCTATATCTCAACCACCTCAGTTGGTTAGTGACTATGACGGGTTTGATCATCAGATTTACAGAAGAAGGGGATGGAGCTCGAATGATTCTCTTACAGGACCTCAGATAAACTCGCCAGTAATTCCAGGGGAATGGACAGCTGCCAGTCAAGCATACCAGAACTATATTCATTTTGCTCAGCAGTATTCCCAGTCTGCAGATCCTTCAGTGAGATTAACTGCTCATTTTGCTTGGTATCTGGAGTATATGCATAGGTATTCTCATAATGATTCAAAGCCTATTCCAAAGTTGTGCATGAATGTCAATGTGAGCATTGATTCCCAACAGCTAGATATATTGTATTTTCATGCCTTGTGTTTGCCTAGCAGATACCAGATACCTTGTCCTGTTGGAAAGGATGTGTTGCCTTCAGTTTTTTCAGAATCCTCCCAAAACATTTGTAGATGAATCTTTATCTATTGATCCTTTCCGAAATCACCAATCTTTCAAGAGGGATCATCTTCATTGATACCTTTTCCAATGTATGGTGGATGCTTTTTAATGAAAATCTCTCTTTTTGGAGGAGTCATTCAGATGGTTGTGTTGTGTGTAGTGTTTGTGTTGTGAGTTACTTTATGTAATAAGATCGTGGTGGTTGCCTATTGGATTGGCTTTCGTGCGAGCTACATTTTTGGAGAATTGTGGTGATGGGGTCGTGGTTGGATAGTTGATGATGATGCAGAAGAAGAAGAAACCTCTTATATCCTTTACAAGTTTATTGTGATTTTTAGTTTGATAAGAAGTGTTAATGTATAAAGGGTTTTCCTTTCGTTGTATTTTTATATCAGATACAGGTGATAAGTTGGAGTCGTGGTTGGATGGATTGTTTTTGAAGCTTTATTGAAGATCAAAGTTGAGCTTTTGTATTCCCTTTTTCCTAGGTCGCGAGGATGCTTCCTTATTAAGTGTGGGGATATGTTGAGTGTTGAAATGACTTGTTTTTTGGCTGATTTTTGTTGTTTTTGAGAGCTGAATGGTTGATTTTATGAGATGATTGATTGGTTTGAAAGTGGTTTGAGAGTGTTTTGGATTATGTTGATTGTGTTTTGGAAGTTCATGATGTTTATTAGTGGAGATATGAGGTTTTGATATGTTCTGATAGGTTTTGATTGGTTCTGTATACTTTCTGTATAGCTTCTGTTTTGTTCTGATTGTCTTCTGTATAAAGCATGGATTGATGATTGATGAAGATTGAGATCTTGTGAAAGTTTATTGAATAGTTTTTGAGAGTTTGGAATGGTTTGAGTATGATTTATGTGGTTTTGATGACCTTCTGTAACCTTCTGTAGATCTTCATCTTCTGTAGAGCTTCTGTCTCTGTACTGTAGCTGTTCTGGTACTGTACTGTGACTGTTCTGTATGCTTCTGTATGTGTTCTGTTGAATGTATGTGTAGCTTGGAAAAGTTTTCTAGCCTTGGAAAGAGGTGAATACAAGTGCAAAAGAGCTAAAAGAAGTGAAAGAAGTAGCTGCTGAAGACTCAAGTAAAGACTGAAGTGAAGTGACAGTAGTGAGCTATGAAAGGACACTGTAGTGGCTCTAGTGACTCTTCATATCAGACATACCTCTTGGAAGGGGTATCACCGACCTAAGAAGGATTATTAAGAGTGATTATGAGATATTGTAGTGAGGATATGATATATTATTGATGGAGAGAGAGAGAGAGAGAGTCAGAGATAGCCAATTCTATTGAAACAGAGTGATTGTATATGAGAGATTGAGAGAGAAGACTATGAAGATATTGAAGATGAATACTATGTGATGTATTTCCATTCAAAGATGGTGTATTCCTTTGCTTTCTTTGTTCTATTGATGGATTTTGTGAAGATATTGAAGAATATGGTTGATTCTATCAAATCCGTGGGAGATCTACATGATGCTGCATGAAGATTTGTTGTGCCTGGTATTCTTTTCTTCATTGTGATAATATAAAACATAATAAAAAAGCTTGTTGATGTTACAAGATAGATTTTCTTGCAAGAGAATTCCCTTTTCCTTGGTGTTCCTCTTGGGGCTCCAATAGCTCTATATTTTGGTATTCCCTCCTATTTTTCCCTTTTTGGCTGAGCTTGGGGCTGATTCACAGTCATTTACAGGATCCCATTCTCTTGGATTTTGTAGTGGTATAATATCATTATGGCTAGTTTTTTGAATGATAGTGTTATCTTGAATATTGATAAACTCAATGGTACAAATTTTACCTATTGAAAGATGTAAATATGGTAGGCATTAGTGCATAAGTATAGATTAATGCATGGAAAACCAAGAGTGTCAAGCTTGAAGACATATATCAGGATGATTGGGATGAGTTGGATGAGTTGGATGAGCTATCTAAATCCACTCTTATATTGTCATTATCTAAACAGGCTTATTTCAATGTTGTGGTACCTGAAGATAATGCTAGTAGTTATGGGAAAAGATGTGCAATCTTTATAACAAGAAAAGTCCTGTGTTATAGATGTATTGGTTGAAACAACTTATGGAACTTTGCATGAAGGAAGGAACTTCTATGTGTCTGCTCACTTAAATGAGTTTGATTCGATTTTCAGCCAATTGACTTTGTAGGGAATTGAGTTCAAAGATAACCTACCTCCCTATTCTGTCTTGTTACACTTCTCGAGTCACGGGATACTTTTTGTACGGCCATGTGTGCCAATGCTCCTAAAGATGGCTTGAACTCTAGAATGTCGAGGGCGCTTTACTCTCACAGAGGAGATAAATAGAAAGAATAAGGATGGCTCCCACACTTCTCATGCATTGATTGTCAGATGCAAACATGATGGTAAGAGCAGTAATGATTGCCATGGTAGAGATTCACAGAGGTCTCAGTCTCATGAGCAGTCTCACAATAATTCTTGTGGTCATAAGTCCTCTCTAATGTGTCATTACTATGGGAGGTAGGGTCATATTTGACCACAGTACCATAAGATGTGTGATGATAAATGCAAAGAGAAAGGCAAGGGCAAAGTGTAGGAAAAACCTAATGATCACAACATTATCCCTAGTAAGTCTAGTGTAAAGATTGAAGAGATAAATGTAATGTAACCAAAGTCAGAAGTTAGATGATAAGTGCATCTTAACACCTTCCTCTCTTGATGCTTTTCTGCTAATCAAGGCTTCATCTACATATTCTCATTATTGGTTGCTTGATTTAGGGATTCCTTTCATCTTACTCACATATGGATTAGTTTTAGTCCTATTGCAGTATGACATATTCTGTGTGACTAGAAAATGACTTCGCAATGAATATTATTAAAATTTGAAATGTAAGGCTACAAATTCCCTTCGGTAGCTCTTTTACTCCACATAATGTATGTCATGTACCGGCTTGGACCAAAAGCCTTTTATCTGTGGGATAGTTGGATGATGCAAGCTATTATACATCTTTTGGTGATTTCGCATGGAAGATTACCCGTAGGAATTTTGTCTTTGCTCATGGTGCTAAGGCTGGCAATCTCTATCCTTTATTTGTATATGGGTCTCTTAACCATGTTTTGGCTATGGCTGACATACCACACGTATCTTTATGGCATTGTCACCTTGGACACATATCCTCAAAAGAAATGAAAATGCTTACTCGTTTGTAGTATCTTTCACCTCTTGATTACTAATGTTTTGATTCTTGTGACCATTGTATTTATGGCAGCTAGATATGCAGTCCTCATAAGAAGTCGGGCATTATGTGCATGGGTGAGCCTCTGGCTCTTATGCATTCTAATGTATATGGTGCCATGCATCGTCAATCATCGGGTGGCACAAAGTACTTTGCTACGTTCATTGATGATTATTCATATAAGGTCTGGGCATATCCTATTAAGTAAAAATTGGATGCCTTATCTATCTTTTAGCATTGACTTACACTTGTTGTGGGATTGGCTAAAATACCCAAGGTCTGATAATGGGGGTGAGTATGCTTCTAAAGCATCTGAGTAGCTTTGTGATGAGAGGGATATTAAGCATTAGTTGACCACCCCATACATCCTACCCTAGAATGGCATTACCAAGTGCATGAATAGGACTATTTAAGAAAGAGTCTAAAGTATGCTTAGTCAAGCAAGCTTACCACAACATTTTTTAAGGCTATTACTATTGCTGTATATTTGAGTGATAATAGTTTTTGAATAAGAGAGAGAGATAGAAACAAATTCTTAATGAAAAACACACACACACACACACACACACACACACACACTCTCTCTCTCTCTCTCTCTCTATATATATATATATATATATATATATATATATATATGCGGCTTTAAAAAGTTATGGCAACTTTCTCTTACAATACTACAATACTACCTTTGGGCCTTTCCTACACATCTTTCGATCTTGTTCAACACACACACACACACACACACACACACACACACACACACACACACACACACACACACACACACACACACACACACACACACACACACACACACACACACACACACACACACACACACACACACACACACACACACACACACACACACACACACACACACACACACGTCTCTCTCTCTCTCTCTCTCTCTCTCTCTCTCTCTCTCTCTCTCTCTCTCTCTCTCTCTCTCTCATAATCCTATAATACTTCATTTGGCTTCTTTTACATTAATAGCTTTGGATGTCTATCAAAAAACACACACACACACACACACACACACACACACACACACACTCTCTCTCTCTCTCTCTCTCTCTCTCTCTCTCTCTCTCTCTCCAATTTGTGACCAAATTCCTCTATATAAAAATTTTTGGCCTAAATACAATTAGAATAAAGGTCACATTTTGATTATTATTTCAATAGTAGAAAACTTTTCAAATCTTTGATAAGGTCTTCTTATTTTACCAAAAACAAAATGCCAACATAGTAGTATTATAAGGTATGTCAATTGTTAGTTTTCAATATTAGAAGAAAAAATTTCCCCAAAAGAGAGGGTTGATTTTTGTTCATAAGGTCTAAACATTTTAGTAAAATTTATTCACAACGTCTCAATCTACTATATCTCACATTTAAAAACATCATAAATACACATATTATATGATATTTTTAGCTAGTAATTATTTTTCTCTTTTCTCTCATCAAACATTATTTTAAAACTCCTCTCTCTCCTCTTCTCTCTCATTAAAAAGTTATTTTTATCTCTCTTCTCTCTTTCTCTCTTGACTCTATTGAATCCTACTGACTTTATGTGTGTGTGTGTGGAGAGAGAGAGAGAGAGAGAGAGAGAGAGAGAGAGAGAGAGAGAGAGAGAGAGAGAGAGAGAGAGAGAGAGAGAGAGAGAGAGAGAGAGAGAGAGAGAGAGAGAGAGAGAGAGAGAATACAATTTGCTGACATTTTTCACCAATAAGGGGGTTGTTATCTTAGCAAATTTTTTTTTCACTAGTCCCCTCTATCATTTCTCTGAGGAGACTTGTGAACATTTTTTTCATCAAAAAAGGGGATGTCGGTAGCCCCTTCATGATGTCCACTTAGAGAGATGATAGAGGGGAGTTGTGAATTGTTTTTTATTACTAGGAAGGGGTTGTTGAACAACCCCCTTCCTAGCAAAAAAAATTCAAAGCAAGTCACATAGACTCTCTCTCTCATCCATTTTCAATGAGGAAACTACTATAACATTCAAGTGGACAAAAATCTATTCCTCTAGTTCAATAAGGAGATAAAGAGAATTTTAAACTAGAGTATGATATTGAGTCTCAAAATTTTTGGAAGCTAGGGGCATGGAGACTTCTCTATAAGAACAACCTAATTTCCTTCTATAGAAGTATGTTTGCAATGGTATCTTATCAACACGTTCTCTATATGTAACAGAACTATGAATGATAGGTTAGTGTATAGATAATTGGAGAAGGGGATGCTGCAAATATTGATAGGAGAATGCGAGGATTGGATGGACTTGGAGAAGGAATAATGCATATATGTGGATCACCAGATCGAGAAATAGTGGGATGAGGAGGTGTACCAACTATCTTCCTCCTCTAGCCCTTTAGAAGAGTGATGCCATAATCAACTACAACATAGCATTCTACTTCACCTATGCACTTTTCTCAAACAATAGTAGGATTTTAGAAATTGTGTCTTGTTCATGGCCATAGTATTGAGATATTTGCAATCACACCTACTGTAGACTCTTTGTATGAGGCAGTTCTAGGCTTAGGACATGCACGTAGACTGAATCCCATATGCACAGAAAGGGAAACTATTACCATCCAACAACTATAAAGCATTGTACTTGATTACCACTTTTTGATATATGATGAATGCAATAGCATGATGCTTTCTCTTTTCAGTTAGTGTCTTGTCATTGTCAGTCTATACACAAGATTGTGTTTATGAGTCCAAGCTTCCATCTTGGAACCTAATTCACTTGTGTAATAGTCCAAGTCTAGTGTCTCTATCATTATGAGTTCATTCCTCTTCTTTCATCCACCATAGCTCCTTGTCATGCTCTAGATCCACATCCTTTCACACATAGATCATCATCAACATCCTAACACTTGTGATGCTAGGTAGGACCATAGGCTTTGTTAAGCACTTGACCCACCTCCACTCCCTCATCCTTCTTGGCTTTTTTGGGGCATTCACCTTGCCTCCATTACTCTCCTCTCGAGCTCAATTCAGTTACATTGCCTTTTAAACTGACCCATAATAGTAGTTCCTCAGCTTTTAAAAATGCACTAGTTTCTTGATGACCTACTCTTTTGATCCTTCAATGATTCAATACTTTGTTGTTATACAAGGATGTGCTTGATCAATCATAAACAATGAGAAATAGATTCAAGCTTTGTGTGGATGCTCATGATGCTTTTAGGAGATTTCCTTTTGTGTATCTGTGTTTTCAATGATTAAGTGTAGACTTCTTCTTTAATGATTTGCTAGATCATCAATGTGAAAATCTCCTACATAGAGGTAGATGCTCCATCCTTCTTTGTGTGGTTTCATACTAGCATCCATGTGTATTTTCACATCTCACCATGCCTCATGGTGGAAATCTAAAAGGTACATCCACAGAGTGGTACACAATCCTGCCTTTCCCCCCTAAATGGCTCTCAAAAAGTTGACCTTTTTTGTTGGGTCTTTCAAGAGAAAGCATGACACGATAGTAGTAATTGGAGACTTT
Source organism: Lygodium microphyllum (assembly GCF_053477565.2). NCBI lineage: Eukaryota > Viridiplantae > Streptophyta > Polypodiopsida > Schizaeales > Lygodiaceae > Lygodium > Lygodium microphyllum. The sequence continues at coordinate 46,059,442 of NC_141139.1, forward strand.
AGTTTTTTCATTAGGATTTTGCTTCACTCATAGCCATGATAGCATGTTGTTGTTCTGTTCTCATTTTTTACATGATTTGAAATTACCTCGTGAGTTGATTTTAGGTTTGACATTTGGACACCATTTTCATTACTCAAACCTTTTAAGACATCTTTTTTAACCATGATTACTACATCAAAAGCACCTACTTTTAACCTTCATCACATATGAGAACTACTAGATGGCTATAATATTAAGAAGTATGGTAATATGCTCTATTATCTTGTTTGAGATTTGTTTGGAGCTCATATGCAGATTGGATGTACATTCCCCATGATTGTAGATTGAAGTATCCATCAAGTTTGCCCATTGGAAGATGTCTTCAAAACAGACATTTGAGGGCATGTAGTTGGAAGAAGCTTCAAGGAAACATTGATGCCAATGACAAAATTATTGTGCACTATGAAAGCCTCATGTACTCCCATGATCATTTTATTAATATAGTAATTTGGAAGCCCTTCTTGCCCGTAGGCTTCAAAGACCCTATGTCTATCAACTTCTCCACATACTTCTCATCACTTTCCATCTCACCTTATGCCTATGCACATGCTTTGCATGGCTAAACTGACTTGCTAGGGCTATGCTTTCTATCTCTGTAACACACTAGTTGTAGAGCTTCATTTTGATGCTTCATCTAGCTTAGCTTTAGTGATTTGGAGAAGACCGTATTAATTGCTTGCATTGGGCAATGTTGTGTTATCTATCATATTGTTGTTGGCTTATCTAGTGTAGCTCTCGCCACACCTAAAGTTTTAGATATATTGAAGAAATAGATTAGCAAAAGGATGTAGCCATTGATTTGAATAACTCGTACTCCTTTATATGTTCTATATTATAATCTATATAATTTTTTAGTCTTTGGTATCAATGATGAAACAAAGCTCTAATGCATCAATTTTTAGATGAGTTTTAGGGTTCTTATATTATTTTTGAGGCTCTTATGTAAGTGGGTCCAATTCAAGGTATTTACAACCTCTAAGCTCCTCGATGCTTAATTGATAGAGCAACACCATGCTTGGCTTATTCCATGATTTGAATTGTGGCAAATAATACTTAAAAAGTACTTGGTATACTGAACAAGAATTTACAAGCAAGAAAAAGCAAGTTAAAAACACTTTTTTAAGTAAAAAAAGAGAAGGGCAATGCTCTTGCACATGACAGTGTGCCCTTGTTTAAGATCATTCAAGTCATTGCCTTAGTGGGAAGTTTATCTTTCATTGAAGGAATTTTTTTTTATCGAGTACCAATGCAAAACCATGATTTATTAGCACATAGATCAATTTGTTCTATACAAAACCTAAACAAGGGTTTGGCATTGAATTGCAAAGCTTTTCTAATATTTAATTTGGTTATTCCATTTGCTAATAGTAAGCTAGCTTAAACTTGGATACTATTTCATACAAAGTCTCTTTGAGATACTATGATTTGCAATCCCATATTGAAAGTATGAAATTTATCAATCTAAGTAGTGCCTTTGCACTAAAACATGTTTCTTTTTATAATGCAAACACTTAAGGGAGTATAAAAACAAATTAGGGAAATTAGTGCTATAAAATTGGTAAAGTTGGGTAAGATGTGTGATCTTATTGTATCTATTTAGATTTGCAACATATTGTGTGTCATACATGTGTTATTCGATATATCTATGCATAATCATGTGGATTCCTATTTGATTGTGAACGCTTTTTCAATAAAATGAAGAGCAAAGTCTATAAAAAGCTAAAAGAGGCTCTAACGATAAAAAATTAAGAGAGTTGTTTTTAAGGTAACTCTATGCAACATATTTTATTAAAGTGTTATAACTTATGATACATATAGATTTTCAACTATTCACTTTGATTGACCAACATAACATGAAGTTTAATTGTAAATATAAATTCTTATAGATGCATGGAAGAAATTGAAACCTAATTGTTGCCATATTGGTTTTGGGGTAGTAAAACTTAAAATGGATTATAAGCCTCCAACAACTATACACTGAATAACTTACATATAATTGCACTATTTACAGGGCAAAATTTTTATATATTATGTGGCAAGAAAGAAAAGAATGGGTTTTGATGATCTAGTTGTCTGGATATACCAAGCTTGGATGGCTTGGCTTTTGAATGTCAATATCTTCCCACTCTCCAGTGCCTGGTCAAAACCAATGTCAAATATTGGTCAACCTTAAAAGAACTAAGGTACCTTTTGGTACTTGATGTGATTAAGAATTGCCATATATTTATATGCTTTATTAAAAGTTTCCTTAATGAACATTAAAGTACTTCTATTAATATACTTAATCAAGCAAGGGGATAAGCATGTGCAACCTTCTATATTTTATGTGTGCCATGCATACATGCATGCATACGTGTGCACTTATTTAACATATTAAAAAAATAAAGAAAATCCTCTTTCTTACTCTTTCGAAGTGTCATTGCTACAACTGCATCATTTTCAACCTGTAAAACATGTTGGCAAACGTAGGATTGTGGCATTTAGATATTTAATGATTCATCCCTTAATCTATCAAGAGAAACAAATAGCTAATGAATTTATTCCATGTAATGCATGCCATTTGATTAAAAATTCAAGTGTGGTTCCTCTCTTTTCTCTTTTGAACTATCAAATGACACATATAATAGATCCCACACTGATCAACATAAACTTATGAGTGTAGTTCAAGAAAATGGCATTTATGACAAATTTAGATAGAAAATGAGGCGATGAAAAATTGAATTCTATGGAAAGCTCATGAAACTTTGTAGGAGGTAAGTTGGACATATTGGGATTTAAAAAAAAAGTATGAACTATTGGGATAAAAAGTGATGTGTGAACTACATTGCATTAATAGAGAGCATGCAATTTAGGCACATATAGGCATTGTACCAAAAACCCCACATGCAAATATCAACATCCAAATGTGACTTATAGTAACAACCAACAACTTCCAGTAGATATACTTGCTTTAATATACATTAGCTATTCATGATATGACAAATGTGGTGATGAAAAATTGAGTTCTATGGAAGCTCATGAAACTTATTAGAAAGTAACTTGGACATATTGGGATAAAAATCATGTGAGTGAAATTGCATTAACAAAGGCATGTAATCTTCTCACATGAAGCCATCCTACAAAAAAAAGACCTCCACATGACTAGTGACAAATGTGCACTTGTTAGTGTTACTTGGAGTAACAAGTAGGAACTTGTAGTAGATCTACTCACTTCAAGCCGTAGTAATTGTAGCTATTCATGATTATTAAAACATAGGTACTCATTTAGTGAAAACAATTTATGGTTTGGAATTTGAGCAAGGTGCCTAATGTGTGTGCATAACATTATTATCAACCATGATAATATATTTTAGCTTGATTGAGTTGAATAACCTTTTGTTCAGCCAACGTCCTTGCATCATCAAGAACTTGATGTGTTGCAAGTAGGATCAAACGTTGAATTCTGATAGGGTGGTCACTCAAAGTTTGTAGTTTTGCTTTCACCTCAAGAATGGTTTCATATGGATCACAATGCACAAAGTAGGTTGTCTTCTTTCTCTTCACTCGAATGTACATGGCCTAAAATTAAAGAAGACATTTGTGTAAGCCACTTGAAACACACATAAATTGGAAAGTAGACCCAAGTGACAACACACAGATAAATAAGAGTGTCCTTACCATTTGAATGGTATACTTCCTCTTGTGGATGTGAAGGATTCAAGAATTGTGTACTTGTATGACTCAGAGAGAGCCCTAGAAAGATTGTGGAAGACACACACAAAAGAATCAGTCTCAATGTTTTCCACACTCCTTTCTATGTGATCCTTCATAACATACTTCCCTTTTATAGGCCTCCTCCTCTATGGGCCCTTTAAGATGCTACCAACATCTCACTGCTAATGGTGCTATCTAGCCCACAAAATTCTGCTACGACACTTCTTTCCCTTTTTCTCTTTTCCTTTACCATCATGAAGTGCATGGTAGTCCTACAACTCCCCTAATTGTGTCCTTTCAGATCTCCATCCAATGAAATATCAACCTAGGGCCTAAACTCCTCACATATTCCATGAGATCGTATTTCACGTGATCTTGTCATGCCTAGCTCCACACATTGTGGAGATCATGGCCTCTCCCAAGACTTTTGAGCATGGGACCATTTGGTGGGTATCTTTAAAAAGAAAAGGAAGTATGTCACTCCTTCATGAGGAATGAGCTAGATGTATGGCATTCCATTTGCATGAGGAATGAACAAGGGTTGTTCTATCTTTATTCATTAATACATTAATTTAGTGTGTCTAAAAAAGTTAAACAATCTCCTTTAAAAATGACAATGACATGCTGTAGAAATAGTAAGGAAAATAGGTTCTATTTGATATCAAATATATATATGGTAAAATCAAATTCGAGTGTTCTAATCCAAATGCAACTCTTGAGTGACTATATTGCCTTATGAAGTATCAAAAATTGTAATGAATATATATTATCTTATGAATGATCACATCACCAATAGTTTTGTGTTTTGCTCTTATAAAGATTGATGTATGCATAAAAAGGCATACAATTGGTGAATTAGTAAAGATGAAAATGATTGATGTATGCATATCCAATAATTTGGGGAGTGCAATCTCCAAGCTAGTACATTGTGTGATAATCCTTGCATTTTTTAAAGGCTTATATAGAGAGAGAGAGAGAGAGAGAGAGAGAGAGAGAGAGAGAGAGAGAGAGAGAGAGAGAGAGAGAGAGAGAGAGAGAGAGAGAGAGAGAGAGAGAGAGAGAGAGAGAGAGAGAGAGAGAGAGAGAGAGAGAGAGAGAGAGAGAGAGAGAGAATTAAAAGAGACAATAACTTGAGTTAGATTCAATAAACAAGGGGCCATATCTCTAGAAATGCTTATTTAGAATATTGGTATATGTAAGCATTTATATGATATTAATTCATGGCCTACACAAATGCCAACACTGATAATACTATTTATAGGTTGGGTGTTGATTTCCTATCATACTTGGCATCATTTTGCAACTTTTAAGGCCTTTATCAATTTGAACTTTAGCTTTAAAACATAAATCAAAACTAATCACTATAAAAATATTAGACTTGCTAGTAGAATAACATGACATGAGATCTTAACTTGAAGCAAAAGAAACAAGACATAAATGATTACCATCTCAAAGATTATAATGTAAGTAGTTGTTGAACACATTTTAAGCATAGTTGTTGAATACATATTTTTTATTCTTAATTATGTTTTAAAGCTTAAGTTCACGTGATGCTTTTTTGGTTGATTACTCAATATGTAGTAGTTGTTGAATACATATTTTTTATTCTTAATTATGTTTTAAAGCTTAAGTTCACGTGATGCTTTTTTGGTTGATTACTCAATATGTAGTTTATCATTGCATGTAGTCCATATATAAAGTGCATATGAGCTTTATAAGACCAAATTCTTCTAGATACTCTATTACTTGTATGATTCACAAAGCTGTAAACACAAGAATAAAATCTGCCCTACTTTCTTGGAATAATTTAAAGCATTGGTTCTTTTTAGTTGCCATCATTGTAGGCCTCCTCATATAATTAGCATATGCCAAAAAAATAATCTTTTGGGGATGTGGAAGCTTCTTGTCCTATCAAGGTCCATCAATCTCTAAACTTCACATATTTTAGCAATGAAAAATGTGCCTCATTACAATTCAAAGTCCTTTCACATTACCTTAACATTTTCTATCCTCAAAAGTATGTCAAAGCATGACTTTAGGGTGACCTAATGAAAAGTAATGCTATAAGTAAGTAAATATCTTACATGTGTAACCTCATGTGACATTAAGCCAAACTTGCAATAAATGTCCTAAAATAAATCAATGTTAAATAAGTAAAATTATTAATTCTACTTGTGTAGAGTGTATAATTAGAATTATGAATGCAATATAGTAACAAAAAGTATTTTGGATACTCATACCTTCCTTTTTCCAAAACTATCATTGAATAAGGTTTGTGATGACATAGTGTATACAATAGGAACTGTCACAAATTCGTCTTTTGTCAATTCATGTGACTTTGAGATTTTGTTCTTGCCAATGAACAACTTGTGTCAATACCTACATAGCTACATGCATGCATGCGTACATTTTTTTTTTGTTGGGTAAACCAACATGAAGAGAGAAAAACTATGTATATGCATTGAATGAAAAGCTTGAAAATACAATTTAAATTGTATACATGCTTGAGTGCTTTAAGTGAATTTTTATGTCAATATCTATCCAATGGGTTGCTACGTGTGTTAAAATTTATGGCCATAACTTCCATTCCAAGGAGGCCAAAGGCAACTAATGTTATTTACAAGGCATTATGTTTTACATTTCTTGTTGGTTAGTAATACCATAATCATCATTCTTTTCCTCCACTTTTCCCTTTTCCTTTTCCTTGCACTTATATTCATGCATTTTATGGCACTACGATCATATATGACCCTGCTTCCCACAATAGTGAGACAAGTTAATGCAAAATTATGGCCACATGACTTACTACGTGACTATCCACATGACTATCCACATGACTCAAAATGAGACTTTTGAGAGTCTCTCCCACAGTGGTCATCACTGCTCTTACCATTATTACCTTTGATTGTCAAAGTATGAGAGCTACGAGAAGCATCAAAATTATTTTTGTTAACTTTGTCATTCAATAATACATCCCTAGTTGTAGGTATATTTACACATATAGTAGTATAAAATGTATCCCATGACTTAGGCAATGTACCTAGCAAGAACAATGGTGGAAGATTGTTCTTAAAGTCAATATCTTGTGAAGATAAGTGGTTGAAAATAAAATGAAACTCAATTAAGTGAGTAGACTTGGAAGTCCCCTCCTTCATATGAAGGTCCATGAGTTGCTTTAGCCAATACATATGAGAGGTAGGGCTTTGCTTGTCATAGACATTACGGATATTGTCCCATAATTGCTAGGCAATCTACTCTTCATTCAGAGTCAACATTATAGTGGACCTGCTTAGAGAGTGAAAAAATGATTGTAGATTTATATAATTCATTCAATTTAGCCCAATCCTTTGCAACAAAGCATTTGGCCTTTACACCCTCTTTTCGCAATGGCTTAATCTCAAATTTTTGTACTGAAACTTGCCTTTTAATAGCTATAATTAGTACAATCTAGTTTGTCAATGTTAAAGATAGCACTGTCATTTAATCCATCATCCATCATGCCAAGAAATGAAAGCACAATACAAGCAGATGGACTGCTATAAATTATTGTAAATCAGCCCCAGAATTACAACCAACACAAGGGATAAGCAAGAGAAATTGCCAAAATAGTGAGCTATCCACTAACTATACAACCAATGAATAGTAAAGACAAAATGCATGCTCTCAAAAACAATGCTAAAAACTACAATTGCAGCATGTTGGAATAAATATAATAGTTTCCAAAACCAAGTATGGGAAAATCAACAAAAGACCAAGTTCCCAATGCTAGGAATATCTAGGGAAACAATCAGGGTATGTTGAAGCAACTAGCAACGAAGATGCATGCAATCGATACCAAGATATGTCATATCTCAATGTGTTAGTAAATCATATATCCAGTAGGCATAGACATAACGCATGTAGTAGGTCTTAGGAGGAATGAAAGAGAACTACCAAATGCATGATTGACTAAGTAAGAGCAAAAAAGTTCAATACATGGCCAAGCAGTGTGTATACATCACTAACATCACACTGTTAGAGATAGGCGCGAATCAAAGCATAAATCAAATCAGCTGACTAAAGACTAAGTGTATGTATGTAGCTCAATGTGTCTCACTATCTCAATGAAAGAAGCTCAACTACATAAACCCAAAGCTCTGCTCAAATGCAAAATATCCAAATATCTCAAGTGACTCCAATTGGAACAAAATTGAATGCCAATTGAGCAAAACAAGCTTAATAGATCATAGAAACTACATTTGAGCATCTAAGATGCATGAAGCATAAGCTGAGAGAATAAAACCCAATAGAATCTTCAAGCCCGTAATTGTGTATGCCACTGAAGCAACCAAAGAATGTAACCACAACCAAGATGAATGCCATCAAGCTCAATATCAAGACTCAAAATCATCCCATAACATATTCGAGTGCATAGACTGATGATAAGTATCAATACATTCATATGAAGCACTTGAATGACATCCAAGAGCAATAGGCATATATTTTTCTTGATAAAAAGCTTGCCGCACTATTATAATAGTAGTGAAAAAACCTCTAAAATCTGAGCTAAATGAGGGATCAAATTAGCTAGAAAGCATCCCAATTCAATGTCATAACATCCTATAATAGTAGTGAAAAAACCTCTAAAATCTGAGCTTAATGAGGGATCAAATTAGCTAGAAAGCATCCCAATTCAATGTCATAACATCCTATAATAGTAGTGAAAAAACCTCTAAAATCTGAGCTTAATGAGGGATCAAATTAGCCAAAAAGCATCCCAAGTCAATGTCATAACATCCACCAAGCATCAAGGTACCGGACGCATAAATGGGAGCTCCAAACTTTGAGAATATGCTGTCCCATATGTTATTACAACAAGTTTCTTGTATGGTAGTCAAAGGGGGGCTGAAGTATGGAAGCTTAAATCCAATGTCAAATATTCAATGCCAATGTTAGGCGTGTCTTCAGTGCAATGCCAAGCCTCCAATGAGTGTATATGTGACTAATGATCATCAATGGAGCTAGTATGATTGAGTATTATACTGCCCTAGAGTGTGTGCACCAAGTTTACTATGAATATACAACAATAATAAGCCAAAATACCTCTTCAAGAGTGTTTTACTAAGCCTCCAATGAGTGTATATGTGACTAATGATCATCAATGGAGCTAGTATGATTGAGTGTTATACTGCCCTAGAGTGTGTACAATAGGTTCACTGTGAATATACAACAATAATAAGCCAAAATACCTCTTCAAGAGTGACCCAATGTCAACTAATCAATGTCAAGAGTTGATGTTAGGCCTTTGCCTAATGCCCAAGAGTGCAAGGAGTTGCAAAAAATGACATGGAGCAAGCTGAGATGTGGAGGACAAGGCCAAAAAAATCCATGCTAAAATTTGCACCTGTTTTGTTGATTTGCCTGCTCATCACAATGTTGATGCTACTGAGACTCAAATGATTGCTGGCAATGCTTGAAGTATCCCCCAGAAGGTCATGATAAGTATAGAAAGGCCTAAAGAGAGCTAAGCATCAATGGTTACCTTGATGGGTTGAAGCCATGGCTGCCATGAGTGAAGTGCTATAGGTATTGGTCACAAGCTAAGAAGAATATTGAGGAAGTTGCCAAGTGCAAGGGCTCTAATACCAATTGAAGGGAGAAGCCTAAGTGAGAGCACAAGAAAGCAAAAACAATGGAAGTGTGAGCTATGGTAGATGGAGCAAGAGAGCAAGAGAGAGAGTCACAAGATGTGGGAACCCCAAGAGAGAGAGTCACAAGATGTGGGAAACCCAAGAGTCACAATGTTGATCGGCCTCTCTTATTCTATTAGTCACTTAATGAATAAAGAATGGTGATAGTGATGGGCATTGCCACCTGTAGTGTACAGGTGTGTAGGTACTATTAGTGTAGTGAATACCGACGGGTGGCATAGGCATAGGTACCTTTGCCCCCAACATTATTGATTGTAGTCTTGAAGGTATTCCAACTTTTAGGCAAGGTCACAAGCAAAAATATATCCTTGCGGAAGTGAATCCTCAAAAGCTATCTTATGAGATTCTAGCTAAAGATAATGTTAAACTCATTCAAATGATTGGATATGAATCCCTCTTCCATGTAAAGATTGGTGAGTTTCTTAAATTAATAAAGATGTGATGTAACACTTTTCTTCTTATAGAGGTCACATGACTTCTTCCAAACTCCATAACTAACACCATCAATATCTTTTACATTAAAGTAGACTAATTTGAGAGAATAAAATTATGGTAAAGTGTACAAGCTCATCCATCTTGTCGCATGCATCTCTTTCCATGCCTTTTGTGGGATCCAACTTCTCAATATTAAATAATACATTTTTCAAAGTAGAAGATGGAGCCATAACCATTGCACTATATGCAAACCAATAAGCAATTAAGATGGAATCAATTCTATAATCAAGAAGATAATATAGATGAAATCTAAGTGCCACCATAATAACAACTAAATAAAAACAATTGCAATGCCAATATGGCTAAAGCACTCTTCAATTTCTATAAATTTATCTTGAAATTTCCCTAAAGTAGAAAAACCTTCAAATAACCCATTTCTCCAATGATTAGTGTGAAAATGATTAAGGATGATATAAATCTTAATAGTAAGGTTAAGAAGGGGGTTTTTAATGAGGCTAATAGCCTTATAAACTCTAGAAGTAGCCATCAATTAGAAAAAAGACCATGAACATCCCAATCCTTTGAATTGCTTTGATTTGGTTGATTTGATCAAGATCATACTTTAGCAACACTTCAATAAACTCTACAATTCATGGATATCGCAATTGATGTGAAAAATCAACTCTACCCTTCCCAAGAATGGGTCTATAATGTTTTATAGCCATGTAAAGGCTACTTTTAGTTGTTTATGTGCATAGTGGATTTTCTCTAGTTATTTGTTTAGAGTAGTTGTTGAGCTTGCGAACCTAGATGACTAGGCATTCCCTAGGCCTACCCAACATGCAAAGCATCTGGTCTCATTCAACGAGGATCAACTTGCAGGTTCCTAAAGACCCAACTGTGATTTCTAGTAGAAATCTAACATTAAACTTGAAATGAATGCATTTTGTGAATCACCCAAGATTAAGGTAGGTAATCACCACACTTGGTTAAATGAAAGTGAGAAATGATAGGGAGCTGAGCGTCAACCCCTCTGTCCATAAGGCATAATCTCACATTGGCCCACTAAAATGATGCTTACTGGTTCAAGGACTAACTCATATGAGAGTCTCGCTTATTGATCCTTATTCTAAACTTGGGAAAAGCCACTTGGCTAATTGGATCCATGCAATTGTAGGTCATTTCGTTAGGAAATCATCCACTCACTTCCCTTGGTGTTAATGAATATTTGAGTGTTCTAAAAAAGGCATGCTATCACTCTATTATAATATATAAAAATAACTTCCTTAATTAGTGTTTGCACTTGGTTCATTGCCAACACACCCTTAATAATAAACACTAAGAAATCCATTTGAAAATAATAGTTTTTGATTTTTATTCTTATATATACAATCCTTCAAAAACCCAAAACCGGGTTACCACCCTTGCCTTGTTCATTACGGGCCTTCCAACACTAACCCTCATTGGGCTTGTATAGATTTCCAACCTATCTTAGGTCCAGGATAGAGGTTACAAACTCAAACCAGAGCCTTACTAGTTCTCACCCACCATAAGAGTGAACATTTCTATGTGCAAGACCCAAATGTACCTAGCGGGGGTTAGCTTTATCAGGCAGTCTACAAATACTTTGAGTAAAGAGCAATCGAGGCAACCCTACGGATGGCAACATGCCTCATTCTTGTACAATTGCTTAAGCCATGGATGTAATTGTTGTAATTCTGTGATGCTTAAAGACAATAATAATCAATTGCTAAATTTTATACTAATCAATATTTTTTAAAAAATCAAGAAATAAAAACATATAAAATTTCCATGATTTCAAAATTACAAAGTTTGTATCGTGTATTTGCACGTATATTTTTTTCCCGTGCAGATGAATATACCTTATTTTCATTGCATGTGAATGCATACTAATGATCATATTTTAGTTTCCATGCATGTAAATGCATCTTATTTCTTACTTTTTAATTCATGAAAATGAACCAAATATGAACGTATCTTAGTTTAGTGTGTTCAAATGCACCTTAAAGAAAGATTAAGAACTAACATGATTTTTCTACAATATTTTTCAGCAATTTGAGTTTCTACATTAATTTAAGTGAAAATTAAATAATATAAAAAACAACCTTTTCTAAGGAGAAATAAAATTATGATTTAATTATTCTTTTAGATGTTAAATAATATTTGTAAATAAATTTATAATAATTTAAAGGATTTTAAACTATTTTTTCTTAATGAAAAATTATTAAAATAATATTTTAAGTAATTAAAATTTTAATCTAGTTTATTTATTTAATTTTATTTTAATATTATTTTTTCTAAAATTTTGATATTATCTTTGCTATACTTTTAATTTTTAAAAGATGAAAATACTCAAAAAGTAGGATAAATATTATTTATTTAATTTTAAAAGAGTTCATATGATTTAAGCTAGTAAAAATAAAAAATTTAAATGCAAAATAAGGGTAAATTTACTTTTAATATAATTTTCATAAGAATTTGGGTATTATTTTGATAATTTATTAACAATAAAGAATAAAATATTATACTTCGAACATATTAATTACTGGAATTTTAGCATGGCAGTTGCTCGAGGATCCCACTATGTTGATGGGTCGGCAAGGGGCTATCATGAATGAGAATGATAAGAAAAAAGAAGATTTCCAGGTAAGGCGACGATACATGAACAACCACTAGTTTCTTCATGTAGAGTTTCCTCACTTCGAACTTGTGATCAGTTCAGGAAAACTAAAAGAGTAAGTTCAGTCAGAGGACATTTTGAGGGCTTAGTGCAACCGAGAGCCAAAGAAGTGGAAACTTCTCCAATCCAACCATAAAAGTGGAAGCCTCTAAGAGAATGTTAAATGATATACAAAAGTAAGTCAAGGTAATATTTCATGACATGAAAGCAACATAAGATTGATAAAAGGCCTACACTAATCCAAAAAGGACTGATCAAACTTGTGAAGAACGTGGCAGTGTTTTCCTAAGGGTTCAGGGGACCCAAGAAAAACTCCCTATCTCTAGGGAAATTCAAAAAGCTAAGTCATAGTAGGTGTTGCAGGCGCCTTACAAGATCATAAAATGCCTTGGAACTCATACACACAAACTTGCATTATCGCCTCATCTTAAGATCCACAATGTGTTCCATATCAACCTACTCAAATCCGATATTCCCAATCCAGAACACATCCTTATCCTTAATGATGAATAAGTTGTAATATCAACCCAAGGAATCCTTGAGGTCCAACTTGATAGGATCCTGTAAATTACGAAAAAAACCTTAAGAAATCGTACCTTACAAGGATAATTAACCTAATGAAAAGACTTCCTAGAGCAGACACAACTTGGATTGAGAAATCCATCCTCCAAAAGGAACATCTGGAGTTTCTCTTGAAATGAGGACATCTTCATTCCTTTAAGGGGAAGAGAATGTAATATACCCAAAATTTTGTAGCAAAATATATATTTAATTAGGTCTTATTCATTTTACATTTTTATCAATGAGTAATATATAAATATCAATGAGTAATTTTAAAAGATTTTTCTTGATCAAAATGAATTATTTTAGATTTTTAAGGATTTATTTTAGAGGAATTGCAAATCCAAAACCAATTTCTCAAGTCATTTTATTAGTTAAAATTTATTTTCTAATTATAAATATTTTTTGAAAATCTTTTTAATTTTTAAATAAAGTATATAATAATTATGAGAAGTAATCTAATTAAAAAAAATTGTAACCCTATTTCTCTCAAAATAGTCCTAGTATTATCTTAAAATTTTTACACATTTTTGTACTTTTTTTTCAAAATTTTATGTTGAAAAAAAACTCTGAAATTTCACACACACACACACACACACACACATGCATATAGGTATGTATGTATACACACAAGCATATATATATGTATATACATACATAATCCCAAAAAAAAAAGAAGGTAAGGTTATTAGGTTTAGAGAAGGAGGTTAAAGAGGAGAGAAAAGGGGGTTACTTGGTGGCCGGCCCCACATGATTAACATGTTGCCTCTCCTATCTCCCCCCTAACCCTCAAATGGTCATCCTTGTATTCTTTAGTGACATCCTAGCTTATTCCAAAGAATAGGAAGATCAGCAAACCCACCTCAAAATCGTCCTTGATACCTTGAGGGCAAGCAAGCTCTATGCAAAGCACATTCTTCAAAAAAGAAGATCAAGTACCTAGGATTCATTATTTCACTTGAGGGAATCTTAGTCAATCCTGTAAAAGTGAACGATGTCCAAGAGTGGCCACCTCTCTAGACTATTTGAGAAATCCAAGGAATCCTAGGACTCATAGGATGGCATCTCATTTTCATCAAGGACTATGCCGTTATTAGCACTCCCTTGATTGAACTTCTTAAGAAGTAGACAAAGATAATATGGATTCTTACATAGCGCAGGAAAGCTTTGATAAGCTTATGGAATGCCTTACAACTACTCCACTATTAAAGATCTCCGACTTTTCTCAGAGTCACTAATGTTAGCATTATTGTAGTGGTATGTGTGCTTTTCCAAGAAGACCGAACCATAGCCTATTTTTCTTGAAAGCTTAAACCTTATGAGAAGAATTATGCTATGCATGATCTAGAGCTTTCGATAGCCATTCATGCCCTTAAACTATAGTGCCATTATCTATTTGGTCAAAGATTCACCCTCGTCACTGATCACAAAAGCCTAAAATGGATCTTTAGTGTTCACCCAACTAGAACTCAATATGAGGCAAAGAAGGTGGATACAAGTCTTACAAGAGTTTGACTTTGAGATTTGATACCATTCTAAAAAGGAAAATGTGGTAGTTCAAGGCCTTCCCAAACTCTCTAATATGAAAGACCTTACAAGGCGAGAGAGTCTTGCATGCCTAATCTCAATGCCCAATAACCCTATTCTATAGGCAATGGCTAGTGAAGGTCTTAAAGATCTAGATTACCTAGAAGTGAAGGGGATTATTTGCTTAGAAAAGAAAACCCTAAGGGAGAAGGCCAAATTCAAGGATTACATCATGCAAGATGGACTATCTATTATTAGCAGAGGTTTTACATACTCAAAAGTTGGAAACAAAATAAGAATATTTTGTGGGAAGCTCATGACAGCCTAGTAGCTAGACATATGGTGTATGCCAAAACCTTGAATGCAGTTAGGATGAGCTACTTTTGGCCTAGAATGAAAGCTGACATCCTTAGATATGTGATGCAACGTCTAAGCTATCATAGGGTCAAGGCACCGAGAGAATCAAGCTTCTTAGGAAATTGCATCTAAGTTCATTAGTGATCATGATACTCTCTTTATCTCTAAATTCTAGACTAGTCTCTTTCAAGTCATCGAAACTTAGTTATGGCTCCTTGTGGCCTCTACCACCTATATATGACTTCTCTTGTGATTCATGAGATTACCCTCGATTTTTCCCATAATAGCCACCACTGTGGCCTCTATCACTGCAATCTCTACCTCTACTTATGTTAGAGTAGAGCACTTGTTATGAACTATTCTTGCTTTGTGATGAAAATGCAACAAGACCTAAAATTTTCTCTCCAATATCGACATAGATATTAGATTTACAAAATCAAGGACAGTGTCTCTTATGTTGATGGAGGTTTGAAATTGTTGTACTCCTCAACTAAGTTATCCAAACATGCAACCACTATATCATCATCATCAACTTTCACTTTAATATATCTTAGAGCCCCTCTCTTCCTTGATTAAAATAAATTATAACCTACATTCTATCTGCCATGTCCTCTATAGCTCCCCTTGCCTTGAGAGACTAGCCTCTACCACCTATATATGATTGCTCCTATGAGTCATGAGATTAGCCTTGATTTTGCCTATAATGGCCACCACTACCACTGTAATATCTATGTTGATATTGGAGGATAAAAATTTAGATCTTGCTATATTTTCATCACAAAGCAAGAACAATTCATAATAAGTGCTTTACTCTAACATAAGTAGAGCCAGAGATCATTTACAAAATCAAGGATGATGTCTCTTGTGTTGATGGAGGTTCGAAACTACTTGTAGCCCTCACCTAAGCCATCCAAATATGTAGCCACTATATCATCATCACCTACCTACACTTTAATAGGTCCAAGAGCCTTAATAATGCTCCTTATCTTGAATGCATATTCATTAATAGATAAATTTTCACACTTGACATTGTTTAACTTAGACTTCAATTGCAACTTTCTAGCTTTACTATTTTTATCAAGCAATTTGACCAAGTTATTCCATGTTTCTACATGAATATCCACATCTTGTATATACCCAATTATATTGTTTGAATCATTGACAAAAAGCCAATACGTAACTTTCCAAGCACCATCATTCCATTCCTTAAACACCTTGGTCTCCTTAGGCATAGCACTTTCCTTTAGTAACTACAAGACCTTAGCATTATCTCCTTCGATGTAGTCCCAATAACCTTTACCCATAACAAAATCTGTTAATCAAAACTTTCAAGCATGAAAGTTGTGCTTATCAAGCTTATCATCACTAATAATTTGATTAAATCCCTTAAACATTATGCGACAAAACCCACAATTTTGCCTTATCAGTAACTTGCTAATTCAAGTATACGGGTAGCCGTACTACACTTAGTACATAAGCATACTCTGAGAGCAACACATGTAATGTCTGATAGTATACAAAAAATTGACTGCCACACTCAATACCCACAACCTATTTGCAAAATGACAAGGTTTGCAAAGTTTGAGTCTTACCAAATTCGTATACAAATAGCCTCAAAACTCCTGAATGGAGGTTGAAATGTGCCCAAAATGCGAATCCGACTACATAGACATAGATCAGAGATCTATAACACTCTCTCAAGTACTTCAAGCTCGCAAAGATGGCTCATTAATAAAGATCGTATGAGAGAGATCTCCACATGTGTACTCCATTTTAGGGTTTCCTTTTAGACTCTTGTACTTGCAGCTCATAGCTCCTTGCTTAAATGCTGCTCTAATACCATGAAAAGATGAGAGAGAGAGAGAGAGAGAGAGAGAGAGAGAGAGAGAGAGAGAGAGAGAGAGAGAGAGAGAGAGAGAGAGAGAGAGAGAGAACACACAAAGAGAATGCACACATGATAGGAAGTTGAAACCTTAGTCTTTCTTTATTTTTTCTTCTTCATCACTATATGAGTCTAGCAAGAATAAGAGAGAATATGTAGGAGCTTCTCCCTCAACCGCCAAGACCCGCGGACCGCTTATTACTCCAAACGTTTCAAGCCAAGTGCAATGGCTACCTCTCACATAGCCATATGCACTTTGACACCTACAAGTGTAGTGAGCTTACCTCCATGCTTGATCGAGTTGTCTCCTCCCTCAAGCACTCAGGTAGCTCCATGATCCAAGGTGCAAGCTCGATCCTCAAGCTCCAAGCTCCATACTCCATTGTTGTGCGCAAGACAAGAGAAGAAGAAGAAGAAAAAGAAGAAGAAGAAGAAGAAGAAGATGGGTGGAGAGCTTCTCCACCACGGTCCCTCACTCTCACACACTCACTCCCTCACTCCTTGACACTCCCTCTCTCAAGTACAAGCTCAAGTAAGCAAGAACAAGAAGAAGAAGAGAAGAAGAGAGCTAGTTTTGGCCATACATAAGAATGAGATTCTTCATTCACTTTTTTCCTTTTATACAAACCTTGATCCCCTTTGGGCACCCATCCCTTTTTACATGCGTGGCCATTTTAATCTAGGTCTTCTTTTCCTATTCCCTTCCTATTTGCATTATGCCTTCACCCATGCCCGTCTACATTTACAAATTGCATAGGAGGGAGCCTGTCACTCTTGTACAAAAATTTAGAGTGCACTTTTATATTCAAAATGTGCATTTCCTCATTTGCACTTGCCTTGAACGTTTAAGATTGTCCTTGTGCTTTTGGCATTTTTTCTCCTATTTTTTTAATTGGACCGCCTTTTTCGCTTTGCCATGTATCTCTTTAATTTTCTTTTTGCTTTCTTTGCACTAGGGCTAACATTACCCCCTCTAGCCGAGTGCCAATCCCATGGCACTTGTTGATGAGGGCTCGGGTGGTTGAAGGGTTTCCATGTGGGTCGGTGGTGATGGGGTTTCATGGAGATTGGATGGGGAGAAGAAGCACCACAAAATTGGATGAGAGATTGTGGAGGTCAAGGATAGATTTGAGTGGGTAATGGGGGCCTCCTATATCGGTGGTTGATCTCAATTGTTGAGTGTACTTGAAAAAGAAAAAGGAAGTGCACTACCTAGGGATGTGTCTACCTCACCATGCAGTGCATGGTGTCTATGCCAGTGAGATCGAAAGTTGGATTGAATCGCAGGGACCTATGGTGTTATCCCACACTTGAGAACCCAGTTTGTGTACGAGGGAAGTGATATGGGTATGACTTAGGGAGACATGTCTACCATAGGCGCGTGCAAACTCCTTAGGTGTGTCCAACCCTTGATGTGCCCTAAGTGTGAAGTCAGGAAGGGGCTAGGGATATGGTTGTCCCTAGGTGTAGTGTTATCTGTGGCACTTTGATGGTGTGTGAGAATTCCATTTTATACTTTTTTTGTGCTTCTTCTCTGTCTTTTCTTTTCCTTTTTTCCTTTCTTTTTCTCTTTTTTTTGACACTTAATACACAGGGAGAAAGTATGCTAGGTGTCATCCTTATGCTCTTCATCAAGGGCTACACTACAAGAGGGCCTAAGGGACTTGGTAAGGAAGGGTCTACTTTGCAAGTAGCCTTTTACATTGATGCATACATTTAGAGGTGTCATTGATAGGAAGGGGTGGCTGCACCTAGTGAAGTGGCTATCATTCATATCTTCCAAGATGGCCATGCAAAAAGAAGGTAGGAGCGCGGTCCTCATCATTAGACAGGCCATCGCATAGCTATCAATACATGTGTTTAGATTTAAAAAAAGAGTGTTGGGAGTCGGGCCTCTTTCATTGTGGGTTTTTGTTTGAGCAAAATCCTAAGTACCCTAAGATAATTACATGTGGTGATAAAGGTGAGGTCATGGCAAGATGAGAAAACTGGTCAATGAAGTATGTGATGGATGGGCAGATGTCCCGCTTAGTGAAGGTCAAGCACTCCTCTGGGCTTTCTACATTCACATTGTAGATCCTTTGAAAGTCATACTTGCCACGCATATCTGGGTTGCAATCTACCCCTATTCTCAGTGGATATGGCATGAAGATAGGGTTGTTGCACTTGTCTAATATGGTGCCGTAGAAGGCCATCCAAGCATCAAGGTTGGTGTCCCAAATGCATTGTCACCATTGTGGTTGGGCTTTATAGCTCCTAACGGTCTTCAGAATCTCCCAAATATTTTCTTACCAATAATCTACGAGCTCTCTTTTCCACCTTGTGGGTGTCTTCTTCTCTCCTCTATCCAGCTGTTCCCCAATTGTTGCACAAGCCTAATCACCTACTCCACCACCCTTAGAGATAGAAATTTGTCTAAAGAATGAGGGTAGTGGAAGGAGAACTTGAAGGGTCAGCTGCTTTGATTTTCCCATTGCTCCCAAATAGCCAATTCCTAGGCCCAGTTTACAGGGTAGCATTCCTCTCTTTGTGGGACCTAGACCTCAAGAACTTGTTGTGGCCTTACTTGGAGTCTTCTTTGTGCCAACTCTACCTGCTCTCTCTATTTTCACTTTCTTTCCACAACCCTCTTAGGGGGGACTTCCTCACCCTGCTCTTTCATGTGTGCTTTCACCTACTGTGTTAGGATCGACACTTGCAGATGTTCTTCTTCATCTTAGCCTTATATGGCCCTTCTTTTCTTGGTGGTTCCATTGGAACTGCAGTGGGTGGTTGACCTGGTTGTTTTGGCTCTTCAAACCCTGACTCCTTTAGCTCCTTTATCGAGAGCCCAACCTACTTCAGGTATTGTCATTGTCATTCTGTGCTTAGGCTGGTACTCTCTTCCAGTACTCTTTCATGGAGGCCGGATCTCAAGTCTCATCTTGTGAGTTCTAGCTTCCTCCACAACCCTTCCATGGTATCTTCACCCTCGACTTGGGTCACATCATCAAGACTATGTTTAGAAAGGCCTATTGTTGGACCTCAAGACCTGCCTCCACTGATTTCGCCCTTGCCAATGCCATGATTTGTTCACCTTCTACTAAGGCAAGGTTTTCGATGAGATCTTTGAGTCTTCCAGTGGTTTGTTGCTCCCACGCCTTGGCCCTTTTGCTCATCCTCTCTATGCCCTAATTTTGATTTTGAGATAGCATCACGACCATCTACTCTTGCTCCTTCTGGATTTCGAGCATTTTCTCTTTTTGTTGTTTGAGGTGGTTCAGTTTCTCTGCTAGTCGTTCACATTCTAAGAGGGCCACCTGAAGTTGGTTTTCCATCTCTATTAGTTTTTTGGCTGCCACTTCGTCTCTTTGTGCCTTGGCCTCACGTAGTTCCTTGAGCAGCTCTTCCTTTTGTTGTTTCTCCTTTCTGCACTCCGCATAGGCTTGGGTCCTAACCCTTTCTAACTCCTCAATGAGCTCGTCTCTGATTCTCTTTAGATGGTCAAGGTACTCTTGCATCTACTCATTTTGTTGCTCTATAAGAGGACCAAAAAGTCCTCCTCCAGCATCACCTATTCTCTGCTTCCCTCACCATGGGGCTCTTTTGTGACTTTCTCCTCTCTTTTTCCTTCTATAGCTTGTTTGGCTTCCGACTCTTTCCTCAAATCACTTATCTACCTTTGTTGGATGGCTATTTGTTGGCATGTTTTTTCAAGTTGGTAGGCTAAGAATGTTTCCTTTTCAGTTTCTAGCTTTGCTAATGTTGCCTTCCTCTCCTCTTTTATTCTTTCTAGCTAGCCTAGCAATTCCTTGATGTACTCATCATATTGCATCGACCTTGGCATGGCCGAGGGTACGAACATGGTCAAGGTTTCCACCCTAACCTTCTTTAGGTCCTTCCTGGACTCAGCATCCATAGCAACAGGCCTCTTTGTTCCTAGTATGGGGGCTCCTCCACTAGGTGCTGGTCCAAGATGTTGCACTGTGTTGACTAGGTATTGCATTCAAGTCATCACATTTCTTTGGTCCACTGTGGCATCCATGGTTTCTTGGGTGCTAGTAGCGATGGCAACCATGATGGGTGGGGGGGGGTTCCAATGGGGCCTTCCCTTTTCATTTCTCCACAGGTCCTTTGGCTGCTTCTACTGCTGTGGAGCTGGTTCTAGGCACATCTAGGCTCCTTCTAGCCATCTTTTTTATGGTGTGGGAGGGTTGCTCGATTGACAACCTGATGGCGAAAGCCATTTTCTCATCCTCTTCTCTCCTTAGCTTTTCCTCCTCTTGTCACTTCTTCCTTCGTTCTTCCTCTGTTCTTCAGGATTCTTCTTCTGCCTTCTGCACAGTTGTTCCTTCTCTTCTTCCTGCTTCTTCTTATTTCTTTGAAATTTTTAGCAACATTTTCTTCTACTCCCCCTTGACTTGGTGGGACCAAACCCTCCTTGCCTTGCTCACTCACAGTCCTTTCACTGGACTCCTCTTGTTGCTATTGAGCTCACGATTGAACTCCTCCTATTGCTATTGAGCTCAGGGTTGAACTCCCTTCTTTCTTGAGGCTTGCTTTTACCTTCTCTTTCTATGGCTTGCTTGCTTCTTTGATTCCCACCTTTCTTACTTTCGGGGATGTTGATGGGCTTTGTGGGATTCGGGAGAGGTGCTGCTCTTGATGGGAGATCTCTCCGGAGTCTCCCCTACTTCCTCTTCCCTTCTCGTCTCTCCCAGGCTTCTTGGATGATGGCAGTCAGTGCCCCTCTAAACCCTATCAGGGATGCTTTTGATGCAAGAATTTTTCAGTCTAATTCAATTGTGGTGGCTAGTGACTTCCCTCCTACAAGTCTCTAGCTCAATGACAATTCCTTGAGTGATGATTCAATCATCTTGCTTGTGGACATAGTCATTCAAATTTACTTCATCTAGGGCCCTTGCTGCAATACTTTCAAGCCTTGGCACTGGAATCCGAACCATGACGGTATTGTATTGGTGACCAAAGAACATGGCATGCACCATCTTGGCCTTTAACTAGATGGCAGGGTCAGGGATGTTTGCTAGACTGACCCCATCATTGGTGTGAACCTTTGTCTTCAAGATCTTCAACATGCTATAAATGTCCCTCTTCGGTCTTTTCCCTTGTGTGTTTTTCAACGCTAAGGCCTTCTCCACTATCTCTGGGCTAAGCACAACCTCTATCCTTTTAGGGGAGCCTTTATTCCTAACAGTTACCATGCCACTATTCTTTCTTGCTTTGAAGGTTCTCAAGAATTCTATGCATTTGTCATGGTTAATCTTCTGGCCCACCTTCTCTACGTATGTGCGGAGGTTTCACTGTTCGACTATTTGTCTCACTGCTCCTTCCTTGTTTACCAACTCTCCCAAATTATTGATGCTGCGGCACTTCAGTTGGTTGTAGACTTACATTTCAGTGGCCAGTCGGTACATGTTGTGCTCTTCCTCTGAGAACAAAAGTTGACCTGCCATTTTGAGTTCCTGATATGGCACAATAGCTTACAATTATCTCATTTGAGAGTACCTTTCGCGAAAAAGAAAAAAGTTTAAGAACAAAATTATGGAATGGTGTGACGTTCCAGTAAATAATGGAAACTTTTTATACTTTAGGCAATCCACACATTTTAAGCATGAACTCCATAAAAGCTTTGCTTCAAGTACAAGCTCCCTTTATTCGTCCTTTTGCTTTTAAACCTTTTCTAGTTTGAAGTTCTAAAGTTCAAGTCATGATTTCTTTTCCACCCTACCCCTCCCTGTCGCGAGAGTGATGAAAATCCTTCCTAGGATTGGACAATGAAGGGTTAAGGGCATTAAGTGCATGCTTGTTATGCTTTACTTCATTATGAGCCAATCGTAGAAATTTGGGTTATACTTCAAGTGGGCATGATGGTCAATGTCATGAGGTCTGATGCCTGCGTGTGTAATGTAGGGGACATCGGTTAAGAAGACTCCAGAGTTCATCCTACTACTGGAAAATTGTAGTTCTTCCTCAGTTAGTAGTCAATCCAAATAAGGATGGCCATCTCTCGATTGGCTTTCTCTGTTTCGGGGCATCGTGATGAGATGTGTCCTAGGTGACTACAAGTCCATGGGTTCCTGGTTTTGTCCTCCTAGACCTCTACCTCTTCCCCTATCCAACACCATCACTAGCACTGGTATGAAATCCATCAAGGTGGGATTTTCCTCTTTGTCATATGAGACATAAGGATTTACGTATGCTTTGTTCTCATTCAACTCCTCTACGTAATGTATCAAAGCATCACTTAGTGGATGGGTCATGATGGGTCGAGGTGGTTTAGGTATCCCTATGGGGTTGATGTACATCGTAGGGATGACTAGCTTTGAATCGTTGGGTGCTCAGAGAGCTAGTGGAGTCCCCTCCTGAAAAGTTACGATCTATTCCCTAGGTAGTAAGGCTGATTGTATGGCTATGAGTATGGAAATCGCCTCGGTAGTCGACAATGCAATGCATCATGGCCAAACCTACCACAATTGGCACAGGGTCTAGATCTGGGATCCATGCACTCAGCCACCAAAAGGTGGTTTCCTGCGCAATGCACACACTGTATGTTAGGTCATGCAGGCCTTCTCATCATCTTTTGAAGCCTAGCCAACTCTAGCTTCACATCTACTAACTCTTGTTGGCTTTGTTTGACATTCTTCCCCTTGTCTTGGGTACTCTGGTTAGATCTTTCACCAATGGTCGTAGCCCTTTCTGAGATTCTAGAGATAGTGCTATCTCGAATTGTGGATCTCGAGTTCCTCTCCTTGAGTAGGTCATCCACTTGTATGGCTTCTTTGAAGACCTTAGCTAATGCATCCCTTTGCAGGGTTGAGTTGCTCACCAAGACCTTGTAAAGCTCTTTGCTTCAGATCCTGCTTATGTACATAGTGGAGATCACTCGTTTGCTAGATCGCTCTACAGCTAGGATTCTCCTAAAGAGACTCCGCCACATGTGAGTGATGTAGTCTCGGATATCCTCCTTGTCCTTTTTTAACTAATGTTCATCAACTTAATGATGAGGTTGTCAAAGTATCCTGCCTCAGAGAATCTCTTGAGATGAAGAAACTCTTGAGGCTATTGAAGTCATTGCATTTGGCATTGTCTAGACTAGTGTACCATGTCCGTCCTTTGTCTCCTACGAAAAGTCCAAAAGCTTGTGTGCGTTGAAAGAGGTCCGTAAGGCCGTTATCCTTGCATACTTGCTCAAACTGCTCCACAAAGCTATGCGGGTTGTTATTGGGCTAATACTTATCAAGTTGCTTAGCAACCACATGTATCTTGGTATGGCTTCTAGAATTTAGGGTGATTCCTAGTCCTAATAGCAACAACGAAGTTGCCAAGGCTGCTCTACTCTGTTCTATCGCCATGTTGTCTAAGAGACACTTGGTGAGAAGCTCGCTTAGCATTAGATTAGCTTCTAGTGCTCTCTCCCTCTCAGCATTTGGTCCTGTCCTATTTCGGTTGGCAAGTGCTAAAATGTGTTGGACATCATGCATTTCTATGTCTTGCCTTAGCTTTTGAGCTTGTTGCTCTTGGTGATAGGTGGCTGTGCTTAGCAATGGTTTCCTTACCAACCTTCTCTCCTCCTCTAGATTAATTATGATGTCCTCGGCTAGTCTACCATGATGCTCCATTTTAGTTTGCAGGTCATACTAGGTCATCCGTTTTTGCTAGATGTCAATTGGGAATTCTCCCCAAGTCAAGCTCATCATTTTTCGGGTTGGCACTAGTTCCTGACATGTTTCCAGTTTCTTGGGTAACTAGGGTGTCAATCAAATTGATCAAGTCGGGTAGAGCTACATCCCTAATCTTGCCTGTCGCTATTCCTCCCTAAGCGGCTTGATGATTCAAGTCTCTCAATATTTGGTGATTGGTGTCCTTGGCCACTATTTGATGCCTGGGGGTCTCCTCCTACTAGTGCGTTTGTTTAGCTTATCTTATCTTGCGTGAATTCATTGTTATTTAAAACAATCCTCAATGTTACATGCACTTAGATACTAGTGGAGTGCTCATCAATGTGTATTGTGAGAAATCAGGCTTTCAACTTTTATGGTGCACTCCAAGTATTTATGTGATGAAATGTGTAAATTTAATCACAATAAATGTAAATGGCACTCTCTTTAATCAATTTTGGCTAGTGCTAGCTCTTTTGTACAAGTGGCAGCCGCTCGAAGTGGTCCACTCTAGGTCCCTGCTATACATTTGAAGCATGGTCTAAAGGGTAGCAGGTTCAAGTTGTCCATCTGGATCTCTATTGGGGTATCATCAGTGACCACAATCGTTCCTAGACTGTCGAGTCTCAACTCTCAAGTCAATTAGCTCTATTGCCCCTTTCATTCACTTAGGAATCTACCAAGGTATCCCACAACTAGGGCTTGGCCTCCATAAGGTCTAATGAGGTTTTGGCCACACACAAGAATGAGCTTCTTCATTCACTTTTTGCCTTTTATACAAAACCCTAATCCCTTTGGGCACCCCTCCCTTTTTACATGCCCGACCATTTTAGCCTAGGTTCTCTTTTCCTATTCCCTTCCTATTTGCATTGTGCCTTCACCCATGCCCGTCTACATTTACAAATTTCACAGGAGCGAGCATGGCACTCATTTACAAGGATTTAGAGTGCGCTTTTATATTTAAAATGAGTCTTTCTTGTTTTGTGCTTGCCCTAAACTTTTAAGGTTGTCCTTGAAATTTTGGCATTTTTTCCTCCTATTTCTTCAGCCATGCCACCTTTTTTCGCTTTGCCTTGTGTCTTTTTAATTTTCTTTTTGCTTTCTTTGCACTGGGGTTAACAAAGTACAACATAAACAATCTGCAAGTGGTCCATAGTGTGAATATGCTAAGTAGAAAGATGACTAGATAGATATCTCGTAACTCGAGTAGGTGAACCCAGTTGTAAAGTATCATTGGATTGATATGCTAATGAAAGTACCAATCACATTAGTGATATGAATGTAAAAATGCTCATCCAAATACGTGTGTTAACTCATATTGAGCTTGGCATCTCAAGCAACATTGATTATGTCTTAGCTTTGAATGATCCTTCATCCATGATACCTCACCAAAATGCATTAGTTGTTGTTGAAGTAAAGGCCAATGTTACCAATTTCCCATCTTACTCACTAGCCCGAACTATATATTTACACACTCAATATTTATTCTTAGAGTGATAATCCAATAAGGTGTTGCTCACAAGAGAGTTATTGGAGGCACCATAAACATAGCATCCTCTCTCTCTCTCTCTCTCTCTCTCTCTCTCTCTCTCCCCACATATTTGTGCATTCTTCATGCTCCTTGTAGCTCTAACAACTGGTATTAGAGTGAGAGGGAGCTAGACGGCCTAATAAAAATATTCACGGTCTTTGTTTTGGATGATATTCAATGTACATAAAGAGGTTGACCAATTCTCAAGGACCCATAAGGGCTGAATCTGCTTTATTTTTTCATCTGAGGATGTTTTGACCTCTGTTTTTGACATGTAAGTGTTGCACAATATGTTTTGTCTTTTTCTACAAATTTGCACAGATTGTCTAGAAACTAAAAGTATGTCAAGGTTTAGCGTGTCCACTATAGAGATGTATATGGGCTACCAAGGTTGATGTTGGCTGCTACTCTATACAATAAGTGTCACATAGTGGACACTATGATGTATATGATGTACCAATCCTTGATCTATGTAGGTTGTCATATTTTCCATGCATATTTGCTCATGAATAAGCAAGAATACCATTCTTTGATATATTGTAATAGTTCCTGGGAGATCAATCTTCTAATGTACTTCTAAACAGTTGGATGCTATTATGCTACTACATCTATGAGGAAGCATTGATGATGTAATGCCATATTTTAACTAAATGTAGTGATTTTCACATAGTTTGAACAATGATATTTGCATTATTGCTGAGTAGTGGTTTATTTTCTATCTATGCTCAATTTTGGTTATACATAGCATGTGTTGTAGAAAGCTTACTACTTTTCTGATGTATTTTGTTGCTTTTTTTGGTTGATGTCACTTGATAATTCATTATTATTTTGCACAAATGGCTTCATCATTTGTAATGGATAGAGAATTGTACAACATTAAGAAGTTTGATGATATCAACTTCAGTTTGTGGAAGGAGTAGATCCACGATGCCCTTATTTAGAGGAAGTAATTGGGATCCATACAAGGCGCAGATGGCAAACCAACATACACCTTTGAAGATGATTGATCAAAGCTTGAGGCATTGGTTAAATCCACTATCATGCTACACTTGGTACAATCTGTGTATTTTACAATTGTGAATGAGACTACTACACACAACTTATGGAAGAAGCTATGTGACATAAGAAGGAAACTCCTTCTAATAAGGTGTATCTCATGAAAAAGTTGTTTGAGTTTGTAGATGAAGGGGCTCTACTATCACCTCCCATATTAATGAATTCAATATCATATTTAATTAGGCATATGCTCAAAAGTTGAAGTTTGAACATGAGGTTAAGGGAATTTTTTGCTATACTCCTTGCTTGTATCATGGGACACTTTTTGGATAGTAATCAGTATTGGATAGAAAAATAGCTAAAGATTGGATTTTTTATTCTGGTGCATCTTTTCATGTGACTCCTCATATGCTTCTATTCATATGATCGCAACAAGTAGTATGCATGGATCAATCCACCATGGTAATGACTATGTATGTGAAAACGTTCATACAGGTAATGTATAATTTGCTTTTTAGAATGGATCTATCTTTACTCTTTCAAAATATTTGCCATGTATCTAAGATTACTCAGAGCTTGATATCTATTGTTTAGTTGGATGAATAAAGATACTCTACTACTTTTGGAAGTTAGTTATTGGAAGTCCCCAAAGGATCATATGTTATTGCTTGTTAAGGTGCCAAATGTGGTACTTTGCATAACTTTCATGTATCTTCTACCAAAAATCATGTAACTGTAGTAGTCGATTAGCCAAATATATCTTTGTGACATTGTTGGTTGGGATATATATTTAAAAAAGGTATAGAAATGCTATCTCATTTGTGTTACTTACCTTCTCTTGATTTTTTTGATCTTTTTGTTTGTAAGCATTGTATATATGGAAAGCATGCACATTCAATGCATAAGAAAAACTTAAACAAAGAAAGAAGTGAGCCACTTGACTTAGTGCATAATGATATATGTGGGCCTATGCCTACAAAGTCTATAAGGAGGGCATCTCATTTTATCGCATTCATTGATGATGTAATTAGAAAAGTATGGGCCTTCACTAAGTGCAAGAAAGATGAGGCTTTGTCTTGTTTTCAAAGAATTTTTGCACTCGCAAAAAATCAATCTAGCAAGAGACTTAAGTGTCTCATAACTAGTAATGGTGGAGAATATGTCTCTCAGAAGTTTAGAAATTCTTGTGAAAGCACATGGGATAAAAAGGGAACTCACAACATCTAGTAATCCTACCCAAAATGATGTTGCAAAGTGTATGAATAGGACAATAAATGAAAGTATATTGAGTATGTTATCTACTGCTACTTAAGGATTTTGGGATGAGGCTATGGTGGCTATTGTATATTTAATAAATAAATTACCTAATACTACTTTTGATGGCAGCATTCCTAATGAGGCATGGTTAATAAGATCTTTGATGATCACTTGAGAGTGTTTGGTTGTGAAGCTTATATGCAAACCACTATAATTTAGAGCCAAAATCCACTAAGTGCATCTTTTAGGCTATGGATAGAGTGGCAAGATGGATTATCACCTTTGGGATGTAGAAGGTAGAAAGACTTTCTAAAGTAATGATGTGATTTTCTATGAGAAAAAGATGCATGAGTAGTCTCTTAAGGAAGTCAAAACAAAAAAGGTTACTTTCCAAGATGTAGTGCTAATGCACCAAGTATGCAAATAGAGGGAAAAAGTGATACTTTAGCTAGTGATCAAGAAGCATGAAGATATTGAGCAGTAGGTTGAGAGTCCTATGGTGCCTCATGAAGGAAGGGTGAAGCCTAAAACTCCTACTCTAAATTAGCCCATTATGCTATGCAAATCTACTCGTATCTCTCATCCATCTAGGAAATTTCATCTTGGGGCTAATTATCTGATATTGAAAAATTGTGGGGAGCCATCTTGTTATAAGGAGGCAATGACTTGTGATGATAAGCTTAAGTGGGAGCTAGCTATGCAAGTGAAATGAATTCCATTATGAAGAATCCAACTTGGGAATTGGCTCTTTTGCCAAATGAAAAAAATACTTTACCATCCAAGTGGGTCTATAAGTCAAAGATTACAAGTGATGCTAAATCAAAGTACAAGGCAAGGTTAGTGGCGCCAAAGGTTTTAAGTAAGAAAAAGATGTAGACTTGATGATATTTTTTCACCTACGGGGGTGGTAAATTTGATTACTCTTCACATTGTGCTTGGCTTGATGACTAAGGATAATATAGACCTTGTATAATTGGATGTCAAGATAGCATTTCTACATAGCGATTTTCATTATGTGATCGACATGTAGTAACCAGAGGGTTTTGTGAAGCAAGAAGGAAGAAAGGCAAAGAAAAGCTTATCACAAGCCAAAAAAGAGTCTCTATGGATTAAATGAGGCCCCATGGGAATGGTACAATAATTTTGATATATTTATATAGTCTCATGGCTATAAGAGAAGTGAGACAAACTACTATATATACACTAGAAGGGCTAGAGATAGTAGCTTGATAGTGTTGATTTTTTCTATGGATGATATATTGATAATTGAAAAAGACACATATGAGATTGATGCCCTGAAGAAAAGGTTAATGAAAACCTTTGAAATGAAAGATTTGGGATGTATAAATCACATTCTTAGCATATGCATAACTAGGGATAGAACAAATAGATTGCTTTGTTTGTCCTGAAAGGATTATATCAACAAACTATTCCAACTTTCAATATGGAGGGGAAAAGGCAATTAGTACTCCATTGCCTCCATATGTGAAACTTAGTTATGATAATTGTCCCAAATCTTATCAAGAAGAGGATTGAGAGGTGAGAGAAGATAGTATAGAAGAGAGAGAGGAGGAGAGAGAATGAGTGATGAGAAGATATAAAGACTAGAAAGATAGGAGAGAAGAGAGAGAAGCCATGAAAGTTGTGAAAAAGAAGACAAGATGAAGAGACTATAATTACATTATTGTAAAGTGATGAAAAATTACAAGTCTCAGTACCTTATATACCTATACCATTATGATAAGTTTTTATTAATAAAACCATTTAAAATCATGTCTCTTCTCAACTTCTTATAATCCATCCCTTCCTAAAGATTTTTTCCCACAAAAACAAAATTATAGTGACTGAAAAGGAGGGATAGAACATAATACTACTATGTTTACAACTGTATAGATGATAAAAATGAATGAAGAGTATCAAATCTTTTGACTAAAATGAAGACATAAAGAGAAACCTCTACCATGTACTTCAAAAGAGAGTTTGAGCCTTTAGATCTTGAAGAAAAAGTCCATGTAGTGCAAGCAACCCTCCCACGAACAGAAACAACCACAAAACTAGGGAGAAAGCACACAAAATCTATGTGTATGACTCTGCCATTAATCTCAAAACTTAAAAAAAACCATAAATCTATCTCTTAATAATGAACAAATTCATCATCTTCATCCATAGCTTCAACCATTGTGCACAAAAGAAAGAGCAAAAGGAAAAAGAGGAATTTCTGCACAAAAGATAGAGAAGAGAGGAGAGAGAAAGATTGGCACCACACAAAAGGAGAACATGTGTATCTTGGAAGAAAGGAGAGAAAGAGGCACATAATAAGGCATGCACTCCACCCCACCTTTTCCCCAAAAGACACGCAACCCTTCATATTTTTATCATTTCTTTGATTTTTTTTTAATACATATGTATTCGTAAGGCTTTAGCCTTTACATTTTAATTCTTTCTAACCTTTTGCAAATGCATGCATGTACACTTTTGTGTACACCATTTATTAATGATGGATGTGGATTGGCCCCCTCATGTCTCTATCTCTTTTTGGTGATTTTGCAATAACTTAGTATTATTCTCTTGACAAAAAAATGAAAATATGATGCATGCTAGGATTCTTTTGTGCCTTGTTTTTGTGCTTATTTGGGTATCATCATTTCCTCCCACACTAAAACATGAAGCATCCTCTCATGAACCTTGTCAAAGAAGAACCACTATCTAACCCAAAACACTTCCAAAATTGTTAGTGATACAACTTTGATCACAAGGCCTAGCCATGGTAGGTTATGGGGACTCCAACACTACAAGATATAGGCCTTATACCGACGTTTAAATTGACGAAAATGCAAACAACAAAATTTGCCCTCGCCGTCGCAAAAAGCATAATTATTGGTGACGCCATAGAACAGTCGGTATCACTGTCGCTATCAGCGTCACTACCGATGCTAATACCGACGCTGATAGCGACGGTTTGTAACATATATAACGAAGCCAATAACGACGCGAGCAGTAAAATTTGCGACGCTAATAGCGACGGTAACAGGGAAAAAATTTTTTGTGGCAGGGTAGCATATAGCACTGTGTGCTTTATGAGAGCCATACAAAATAATTTCTGCAATACTGTGTACAATGTGCTTGCAAACAAAAACAATGTATACTGAAATCATAAAACTGATACATGAAATAAATACATGATCGCATAATAAGAGATTGGTACAATCATGACAAGATATCACTAATACATAAAAAATGTCTACATAGATCAGGTGACTCAAAAATAAAGGTGTGTGAGCTCCAAGGATCCAAGGGCAAGCTACATATCCTCGTCCCCCAAAAGCTCGTCCCGCCGCAAAGGAGCATCGAACGGACTCTGTGGAAAAAGAAACAACACATCAGTCCACCATACAATAATGCATTCAAATATCTCATGGTAACTACAGACAAGAAAGATGAGTGACTTACAGGGCTGCCGCGTCTATACAATCGGTCGATCAATGAAGTGAGACCATACCTCTCTACATATCGAGTCTCAAGGCCAGTCGGATCACGATTTGTAATGGAGTGCTGCAAAGAAAACAAAATGCTAATTGTTAGAAACATGATTGTTAGTACAAAGAATATTTCAAAAAAATAAACAAGCAAAACAAAAGAAAAACTTACAACGTCCTCCAAATATGTCCTGTGGCCGCCACTCCCAAGATGATGGACCACTCTGGCCTCGAGTCGTGCCCTCGCCGCCTCGCACTGCTAACTTCAATGTCCTGGAGAATTTGTAGCCTCCTCCCTCAATCAGTGCCAATCGTCTGCATCTAACCACTCAGGCTTTGCAGCCCCACTCTTGATTGCCTTGCGTGCGTCGGATCATCTATGTGACATGTATACACACATGCAATCCATCATCCAGCCCGTAGAGAATCTATGTCTTGAGGCTGGCACCGAAAACTCCTCATGCAAGGATGCTACTATGTAGTCCTTGCTCCCCTCCGATATGTTCTTCCAATGATCCAAGACGTTGTGCCGAAAAACTTGTTGACACAACTCTCTCATGCAAGCCATCACCCTCCTCCCCTCATCATTCATGATGATGGCTCCTAACCTACTATTGACTAGATATCCATAACCCCCTGGAGTCTACCTAAGATGGGTCCTCTCCCATCTACGTCCACACTCCTAGGCATATCCAGGAGACCCATGTGCATCCGGTGTACCGACCGGGGTAATATCTCTCGGAGTGGCACCCATAGGGGTGCCACTCTGCTGACGGCTGAGCAAAAGCCAGAGTAACTGGAGTAGACATCCCCACAGGTGTGACAAATCCCTGAGGTGACGCAGCTCCAGCTGAACGATAAGATGGTGACACCGCGTCCGTGCCTCCACAGCATCCACCTGAGCCTGAGCCACGCTCCCTGGAAGGGCCACGAGAGCGAGGAGTCGCACCTGTATCCAGTGTCAACCGCGGGCTCACTGCCTCTGTATCTCTGCAGCATCCCCCCGATCCCGATGCACTCCCTCCCTCTGGCCCAAGTCGTGAGCATCGAGCTCGTCTACTCGAAGCCGAAGCATCCGATCGCACTGAAGTAGATCTAGCAAAGCGGCCTGACGAAAATCGAGACAGCTCCTGGTCTACCATCTCTTTGAATCTCGTGATCTGGTCTGGAGACATGCGTGTGAAGATGTCCTGTAACTCCTCATCGCTCATCCCTCGACTCATCCTAAAAATGTCACCTGCACAGACAAAAAATGATGTTAGAATAATCAATTTAAATCATACAAAGCACAGTTATATAAATCATTTTTAAAAAATCTCACTTAAAATGCATATCTTATGTACCCTTATAAGCGTTTGGTCAATGAATTGAGTAAGTGGATGCTCCAAGTATGAAGTATCCTATGGTCCCATGTTAATCTCCTGACACAACTCTGCATACACTGGAAGGTCGATAGACATGTCACCACAAAAGAATGAGTCCACCTCATTCTCAAAGAATTCTTGGACTCCTATATTTCCATCATTGTTAGCCGATGCTGGCTCCAAGCTTTCGACGGTCTCCACCCGTTGCAATATCGACCCCTCTATTTGCATATTATCTTCATCTATGCTCGGAACATCGCTTTGATCATATACTCTCGCACTTCGAGGAGTTGAAGGTATAACATACTGCCACCATCGAGGTTATCGGGGGTTTGGATAGAAGATTACCTATTCACAAACACATACAAGAGAGTTCAAGCCATTGTGACATAAACCATGTCGTAATACAATTAGCAAGCAAATGAGTCCATGCACCTGTTCACAATGGGCCGGCAACACAAAGGTGTTGCGCAAATCCGTCCATTTTTTTTCGGAATCTATTTTGAGAAATCCAGATGGACCTCATCGGACTGTTTCTCCAGCTCCTGCAAGTACCACTTTGAACCATTGCACATCGAATAGTATCATGGAGAAGCGACGGTAATCCACCGTAACAATACTTTACAAGTTCCCAAAATACTCCATCTCATCCACAACCATGTTTGGATTCGTTGCTCGTCGCCAGCTCTCTTGCTCGAACCTTGCCATGATACCACAGTCCATTGTGGAGCGCATTTTGTCAATACGCTCCACGTGAAAATATCGTTTGTGCGACCATGCTGCACTATATATTTTGTACTGTACATTGAAACACTCAAATTAGATGTCACATATAAAATTTAGATACGACAGATTCTAAACCCCTCATCACCTTTGGACAACATCCCCTCGAGAATTCCCACTCCTCCATTGAGACCTCTGTCCCTTCGCGAGACGCTGCGATCAAAGCTCCATGCAACCATCGTGTTGACATGAACCACAATATCTCCTCCATGCCTTCGGGATATCGAATTGGTCGATGATGCGTACTACGTCGGAATTCAGCTCACGCTTCCTCTCGATCTTGCCTAACGATCTGGTACTTGGCGAGCCACGTCTCCATAGAGGCATGTGCATTATACAAAAGCGATTCACCTTCTCTTCTGTTGAGGCATCCATTCTTTTTTCTGCCCCATTTCCAACCACCACATCTCCAGCCAGTCTATCAGCATCCTTCAACGACCATAGCATTTCATTGTCTGGTTCCGATGTTGGTAGCC
The DNA here is from genome assembly GCF_053477565.2 of Lygodium microphyllum. Lineage (NCBI taxonomy): Eukaryota > Viridiplantae > Streptophyta > Polypodiopsida > Schizaeales > Lygodiaceae > Lygodium > Lygodium microphyllum. The sequence continues at coordinate 46,093,868 of NC_141139.1, forward strand.
ATTGTGAAATATGCACCAGTGCCTCAGACACCAACCAACCTTCAACCATGCTACCTTCTGGCCGAGCTCATTGTCGCACAAAGCCTTTCAGGGTTTTCATGACGCGCTCCAAGAAGAACATCCATCACATATGGACAGGTCCAACAATCTCAACTTCATCTACAAGATGGACAAGAAGGTGGATTTGTATCATGAGCATGTTGGTGGGCAGGTATTTCTCAAAGAGATAGACTGTCCCCATTGCTCCCCGCCTCGCGGATTCAATAGAGGATGTCTTAATCTCCTTCTCTGAGATCCATTGCACCAAAGTCGACAACCTGTAAATGGTCCCGTGTATTTCTGGAGTAAGACATCCTACGATCGTGATCAGTAGTACAAACTGCCACAAATGAGAAAGCATTATGAATAATGGCTACATTCCAAATAGCAAAATGCCCACGCCAATTTCAATCCATTCATAGTACAAACCTGACATATCTTATGCCAGTCGTGGGATTTTAGCCTTGATAATTGGTCATCTTTAGAAAATGCAGACCTGAGAGAACACATCATACCCATCGGAGTGTGGATAGACTTGATTACTTGCTTCACAATGCACTCTTCTTTAGTGGACAAAACCCAAAGAGCGCGAGGAAGCTGCACGTGACCATCAGCACTCAATTGTGGCCAAAGCGCCTCCATCTTACCTACCTCCTTCAAATCCATTCGTGCCCCTATAGTTTCTCTCTTTCCTGTGATGTGGTCCCATAACAAGCTGTCCACATTCTTGAAAATATGCATGGGATCCAACAAGTGGTTTACCTGTAAGTGGGTCCAATATGGCAACTCGTAGAAAACTGAGAACCGCCGCATTCCATTTGGATGCGATTTCGCGTGGACCATTTTCATCTCGTACCAGCTTGCGGCGTTCATACGTGTTGGAGGCCGTCTAAGGAAACCTTCCCTGAGTTCATGATCCTCTGGCAAGAAAGCAGCGTGTCCTTGATATACCATCTTCTTCATGGCTCGTGACCTTCGGGAGTCTAACTGTGGTCCGCACAATGGACATGCATGATAATCTGAGGTAACCAGACCTGTTCCAACACCACGACCTAGTGAAAACTTGCTTGAACGAGATAAAATATAGATATTACTAGCGAGAACAGAGGCCTGCTCACCTAAGCACTCTCCGAATCCCGAAAAGTCATGCATCGTCCACATGAGAATGGCTCGAATATTGGCTGATCGTGCCGACCATCGCACCTGCTCATATCTTGCACGGTGACCCCCTCCTCCCACAAAATCTTAAGCTCATCGACTAATGGACGAAGATACACGTCCATATTTTTAACTTTGTAGCGGCCGGGGACGAGCAAGCTAAGGATGAGATGTCCTTTCTTCGTAGAAAGCCATGGAGGGATATTGTAGTTGACAAGGACTATAGGCCACACACTGTAAGAAGTTGAGCGCAGAACGAATGGGTTCGCACCATCCATTGCAAGACCGAGCCGAAGATTCTTTGGCTCTCGGGCAAAGCCTAGGAAGGTGGAGTCAATGTGGCTCCATGCACATGAATCCGCTGATATTCGTTGAACTCCATCCACGGACCTATTCTGCGCATGCCATGTTGTCAAGCTCGCCATACTGGATGTAGGAAACATGTGGTTTATGCAGGGGATAAGCAGAAAGTGTCTGAGAGCTTTTTAAGGGATGGTTTTCCCTTGCAAGTCCTGTCGATACCTATGAGCACCACACTTTGGACATGTCTCCATAGTCTCGTATTCTCCTCGAAACAGTATGCAATCATTGATACATGCATGGATGTTATTGTAGTCCATGCCAAGCTTCCGTAAAAGATGTCGTGCATCATCACGAGACTCAGGCATGGTATTTGCAGGTGGTAATATATGATATTTCAATAACCTGAAAAAAATCACAAAACACCTTGAAAAAGCACAAATGTTTGTAATAATAGTGCCAAAAAAAAATTTCAATGAAGCATATGTACAAGGTACTTGAACAACTCGGTCACACTCGTATCACTCCACCCGTATTTTGCTTGCACACTTAAGAGTGCAAGCAGTGTCTTCAGCCGAGATACTCGGCACCCATCATATAATGGTATGGATGCTTCCTCTCTAAGCGGATCAGAAGTCTTGACATCCATGGGAATCAATACATCGATCATTGCCTCCATCTCAGGCTCCAAGATTGTAGGTAGGTCTGGAAGGTTGCCTGTCTTCTCTTGCATTGACGGTATAGATTGGCCTTGCGAGTGGTGGATTGGCTCCTGCACTCCATCCATCGCACGCCCACGTACTCTTCTAATTGGCCAGAAAGGGTGCACTCCCCCTTGGGATGAGACATCACCTCCCTGGATAGAAAATTTGCCAGCGAGACCCAATCTTATTGTATATGGTATTCAATTAGCTTGCGAGTACAATGCATGATTGATATTAACTTCAAATTACCGTTTGCTGAAAATCCGCAATCGCCTAATCAATGATCTCAGATTGAAAATTGCCAAATCATCGTACATGTTCTATAGACAATCGACGTTTTCGTCTAATTGCCAGCTTGCATTGAGAGCAGGGACATGGGACACGCTGATTAAGATACGCCTCGCGATCTTGAACAACAGGACCTTCTTCGTTTTCCATTTTGTCTAGTTACAACAAATATTTTTTTTTTGTTATCATTCTTTTCTTTTCTTAGATTGTTATCCTCTCCTTCCATCTCTCTCTTTTTCTATGACCTAGCATATAGTATCAGGTGACACTAGTATTTAGTACCTACTACTCAGTACCTAGCACATAATATTTTGTTCTCTCTATTCCTCTCCCTCTCTCATTTCCTCTCCCTAGCTCATTAATAAAGGCTGTCTAGTAATAATATTTCATTTTCTCTCTTCCTCTCCCTCTCTCATTTCCTCTCCCTAACTCATTGATAATCTGTCTAGTAAAGGCTCTTATGGCCTTAGCTGGCTTTTATAAACACACGAGAAGCTACATACAAAAAGGTGGCATGTGTTATATTGAAAACTTCAGACTCCCTAGCTCATTAATCACGTAGATCCATGGCTTGATCAAAGTTAACAGGTAGCATATCCAAAGTGCTGCCATCACCAAAGTTGGTGCCTTTAGCAGACATCTCAATGGTAGACCTGCCAAAGTGCATGCGCACACACACCTCCCGTGCTTTGCCTTTTGCCATGTCCTGTGATTTACCTCTTTTGTACTGCTGTATAAAGAGAGTTTCATCTTTTTCTGGTTGCAATATATGGGGTAGTATGTATGTTCTACACTTTGATCAATGAGAACTACATCATCCATCTTGACATGCACTGAGAAAACATTTTTGCACATGGCATTGCCATCATCATCCAAGAAAAGGTAACTCAATTGATCGACTCCATCTCTAAAATATTTTGCACAGCGAATCCCATAAGTTTTCTGGAAACCCTGCATGATATGGGCTGCTTTGACATGCTAAATAACACAGCCCCTTGACAAATTGCACTGCCAGGATCTGGGGGATTGTATATTCTTCTAATCTTCCCTTCAAAAGCTTCACAAACTCTTTTCAGTAGCTATGGTAAGACACCATTGAATATCCTTCATCATCAACTGCCCACCATACCTATCCCTCAGGTAATGCAAGATAAATTGTGATATTTTCTTGAGGTAGTTGACAATGAGAGACTCGATTGAAAGGCCTTGAGGAAGAGCCTTCGATTTGACTTGACCTTTGTCTTTCTCTCCCTCTCTCATTTCCTCTCCCTTCATCACCCTGATTCTCTCTTTCTCTCTTTCCCTATTAGGTTTAATGATCTTTCTCTCTTTTTCTCTCTCCTCTCCCTCTCATTTCTTTTTCTCTCTCTTCTCCATCTCTCATTTCCTTTTCTCTCTTCCTCTCCCTCTCTCATTTTTTCTCCCTCCCTCGCCCTCACCCTCACCCTCACCCACACCCTCTCTTTCTCTATTTGCCTATTATGTTTAACATCACCTTCTCTTTTTCTCTCTCCTCTCATTCTCTCTTTTTTCTCTCTCCTCTCCCTCTCTCATTTCCTTTTGCTCTCTTCCTCTCATTCTCTCATTTCTTCTCCCTCTCTCATTTCCTCTCTCTCTTCCTTCCCCTCCCTCTCCCTCTCTTTAATTTCCCTCTCTTTCTCCCTCTCCCTCTCCCTCATTTCTTCTCCCTCTCTCATTATATACAAATTATACAAAAAATAAATAAATAAGAGAGAGAATACACTCTCCCTTCCTCTCATTCTCTCATTTCATCCCCCTCCCTCTTCCATTTCCTCCCTCTCCCTCTTTCTCCCTCTCCCTCTCCCTCTCTTTCTCTCTCTCTCCCTCCCTCCCCCTCCCCCTCCCCCTCCCATTTCCTCCCTCTTCCTCTCCCTCTCTTTCTCTCTCATTTCCTCTCCCTCTCTCAATATATATACACAAATCATATAAGAAAAAGTAAAAGAGAGAGAGAATGCACTCTCCCTCCCTCTCCCTCTCTCATTTCCTCCCCATCCCTCTCCCTCTCCCTCTCCCTCTCTTTCTCTTTCTCTCCCTCTCTCATTCCCTCTCCCTCTTCCTCCCTCTCCCTCTCTCATTTCCTCCCCCTCCCTCTCCCTCTCTTTCTCCCTCTCCCTCTCCCTCATTTCTTCTCCCTCTCTCATTATATACAAATTATACAAAAAATAAATAAAAAAGTGAGAGAATACACTCTCCCTCCCTCTTGTTCTCTCATTTCATCCCCCTCCCTCTTCCATTTCCTCCCTCTCCCTCTCCCTCTCTTTCTCTCTCATTTCCTCTCCCTCTCTCATTTCCTCCCCATCCCCATCCCCATCCCTCTCCCTCTCCCTCTCCCTCTCCCTCTCTTTCTCTTTCTCTCCCTCTCTCATTCCTCCCTCCTCCCTCTCCCTCTCCCTCTCCCTCTCCCTCTCCCTCTCTTTCTCTTTCTCTTTCTCTTTCTCTTTCTCTCCCCCTCTTTTTCTCTTTCTCTCCCTCCCTCTCCCTCTCCCTCTCTTTCTCTCTCATTTCCTCTCCTAAACAAGCAAAAGAAGGAGAGAATTAAACGTTAAATAAGCAAAAGAAGGAGAGAATGGACTCACCGATGAGATATGGCAAGGGTTTGGTGGCTCCTCTTCATGATGAAGGTTCCTCCTCTCCTTCGCGAACGGCGGCAGTGGCTATTTGCTCTCCCTCTCCCTCTCTCACCCTATGCAAGATGGTCGCTCTCTCCCTCTCGAAACGTTTGAAGAAAATGCACTAAATGAACCGCGCTCGGGTTTCAGCCTGTTTTTTTTCCCTGTGGGGCGTCACTATTTGCATCACAAATGTGACACAAATAGTGACGCAAATAGCGATGCCGCTATTCCTATGTCGCTACCTGCCGTCGCTATATGTTAGAATCCTTGTAGTGCAAATCCATGACCACGAGAGTAAGGGAACTCCTGCCTCCATCATACTCCCACACTGAAAAGTTAGCATACTTGTTGAAGGATAGGGTTCAATCTTCCACATTGATTATGAGCACAACTCCTCCATTCCAATAGAGAAGAAATATGACTCCACCATTTAGCTCAAAAATACTTAAAGGAATGGGGTTTGGCTGTAGATTTGACTTCATGTATCACTTTATGTAGAGTGAGGCTAGCTAGTATCTAAAATATGAGGATGGAATATAGAAAAATGTATGTCTTGTCAAAGGGGTTTTATTATAAGTGTGAAGGATATGGCATTTATGAAGATTTAGGTCTTGTTTGTTTTTTTTAATGGCTTTTTTTCTTCAAGTGGATGGTTCCCAGCTGCTTCTTCATTATGAAATTTTGAAAGACAACATCTGCAACCTCTGCTTTTTGAAGCAAGTCCTGAACATGCCTCTCTCTCTCAGCTTGTGCTTCTCTGATGACCTCCAACCTTTACCGTTCTTCTCTTTTCTTCTTCTCTGCTTCAAACCTTTTGTGCTCCTCTTGTTTCTTGAGTTTGATTCTCAGTTCCTCTTGATGCCTCTGATAGTTTTCTTCTCTCTTTCTCATGAGTTTATGGAAGTTTGCAATTGCATTCTCATGCCTAGCTTCCGCATGTTTGCGAGCCTCCGTGTGTGCTGCCGCACCTGTTCTTTATTCTGCTCTTCTAATAGTCTCCATCTTTCCATTTCCTTTTGTTGCATCTCTGTTAACCCTCAAACGAACAAAGGTGGAAAATCTGGAAAAGCTAAAGCAGAAGACAAAGACAAAGGCCAAGGCAAAGAGAAACGGAAGACAAAGACGCACAAGGAGAAGAGTCCTAAATAAGGGAGAAATGCGCACAAGGAAAAGCGCAAGTCAAAACTTTTGTAAAAGAGCGCAAGTGCGTCATGGTTTAATTCAAGGAGCGCCGGACTCTCACCCATGCAATTTGTAAATGTAGACGGGCGGTGGAAAGGAAGCTAGGAAGAAAGAATGACAATGGAAAAAAGGGCCTAGGCTACTGCCGACCATGTAAAAAAGGGAAAAATGGGATGACCGCCCAAAAGGGATTAAGGGTTCTGTATATAAATTTAAAAAGTGAATGAGAAGCTCATTCTTGTGTGTGGCCAAAAGTAGCTCTCCTCTTCTTCTTCTTCTTCTTCTTCTTGCTTGCTTGAGCTTGTGCTTCAGAGAGGGAGTGTGAGAGTGTGAGGGAGTGAGTGTGTGAGGGTGAGGGACCGTGGGGTGGAGAACCTCTCCATCTTCTCCTCTCTTCTTCTCTTCTCTTATCTTGCTCGCGGCAATGGAGCTTGGAGCTTGGAGTGGGAGGATAAGCTTGCACTTGGATCGTGGAGCTACCGGAGTGTGCGGGAGAGGAGGTAACTCAAACGGCATGGAGGTAAGCTCACTACACCCATAGATATGGATGGCGCGTTGGCTATGTGAGAGGTAGCCATTAGTGCTCAGCTTGGAACGCTTGAAACAATAAGCGGTCCGTGGGTCTTGGCGATTGAGCGAAAGCTCCCATATTTTGGTTTCGTTGTCGAGACAAACGGATCCAAGCCTTGAGCGCTTGCGCGCTTTGAATCGAGCATTGAAGTAGGGATTTTCCTGAACCGATGCTTGAGATAGGTAGGAAGCCAGGGGGTTGAAGATGGTATTCGATCTCCTTGGCAAGTAGGTTTTTTGCTTTTTTGAAATTTATGTTGTGAGATGGAGTAGTGTAGGTTTTTACTTTGTGAGTTGGATGCATTAGAGTAGGAAAAAACAAAGAAAAAAGAAGAAAAACAAGCATCAGGGTTTCTGTTGTCATAATAGGACATGAGGGTTTGATTCGTTTGCCGATTTGCATTTTGGAGTTTATTGGCTATTCCAGGTATATACAACTCTTCCCCTCCATCTATAGCTTTGATCTGGAGGTGTGTATGACAAGCCATGACCTGAATCGTGTGATTCGGGCGATTTATCGTTGCGCCGGTAAAAAATGCGCTGCGCTCAGCGTGTCCGAGTGACAGTGATTTTGGGCCGAGTCCCAGAATCGGCCCTCGGCCCACTACCACTCGGACCACTTGACTCGGCCACTCGACTCGGATACCCACCGTTCGGCCTGTCCGATTTGGTCATTTGGACCAACTTTGAAATTCGGCCCACTCGGCCCTCGGCCCACTCAACTCGGCCCTCGGTCAACCAGACTCAGACTGACCGAATTTGACATTCGGACCAGTCACATTCGGCCCTTCCTACTTGGCCCTCGAACGGGCCAAATCGGGCACTCGGCCCTTGCAATTCAGACATGTCGGGGCCAAATTTAGATTTTTTCAAATTTTAGCCTGAAGGCAGTGAAACTGACCGAGAGACCATATAGAGCCAAAACCATATCATAGGTCAATCACTAGGCTAACACTTAGAGCAAGTACTTCAAAATTTATAGATAAATGGTCTTTCAAATCACGGATGGCATTTACCGTAACGCCCCTGCGGGCCGGGGGGGACTGCCCCCTGACCCCCGCAGAGGGGGCTCTGTCCCCTCCGCACCTCCCTCGAGTAGGTTGGGGAGAAAACGCGCGCCATGACAGGTCCTCCAAAACAGACCCTAGTGGATTCTCACTTGTAAAAGAGCAAGCAAAAGCCCGTACCCGAATAGAGACAAACAGAGACCCTAGAACCTCAATGGGCCCATCTAGCCAACAAGGACAAAAAGGCCACACCACAAGAACACATGTACATTGTGTTCAAACTGTGTCTAGTCGAAGCAGAATGCAACATCATCAAGCTATCAATGCGAGGATGATAGACATGACAGTCCTGATGATAGATGTACCTTGAGCAGTGCTGCACAGACGACCCAAGACCTCAGTAGAGAATCCATATCTGACTGTGCACTTAGGGACTTAAAGGCATGTATCAGAAGGCTTGAAGTTGTAAACCAAGACTCGGAAGATGAAGACATAGTGCCACCTGCTTATCTTAGGGTCAAACTCACTGCAAAAAGAGAGCATAGCATTGATGCTCTCATTGATGAAGGAGCAGATTTCAATATCTTGACTTACGAAGCATGGACTCTACTAGGTCAACCAGAGCTCAAACCGACTAAGGAAACTCTTAATCCTTACGGGGAACACCCATAAGCACTTCTAGGGAAGTGTAGAATCCTTGTAACTATTGAAACAGAAAGCTTGCCAGTCCTGTTTTATATTCCTCCAAATAGCAAGAATTGTGGAAAGGAAATCCTCCTAGGAAGGCCCTTCAAAAAGGCAACGGTGTGAAGCCGACTATATAGCACAGAGGATACACCTAACACTACCAGGTGTGAGGATAATCACGACTTTTAGCAAGGGTGACCTGACCAAACCTCGAGGGAAGGACAAGGAGCATTCTAGCATACCAAGCAAGCCTAGTAATGAGAGCAAGGAGTTGTGGGAAGAGTTGATACAAGCGCAGGTTGAACGGAGAGAACCGGTGAGTGAGGCCATATTTGAAACAAAAAGGTTAGGAGACAAGTCCAAGGATAGGGTTTGGACTTACAAATATCGTAGAAGACCACGAAAGAAGCCCAAGCCTTATAGACGAAGGCATCGATGGAGAGCTAGCACAACGCCACGATGGATATCCAAGGCGTTGCTTCGTGCTCAAGGGTATTATGCAGGCAATCGATGGATTTGGGTACCAAAACCCCTTGCTAAACCACCTCTGTCAGAAGCCCAAATTATGTCAAAAGCAAAGAGGCGTAGGAGGAAACTTAAACAAAAATCCAAGTCTTGAACCAAAAATATTGGAGTGATTGAGCCCCTCATGATTGAAATCAAGAAACCAACCATGACCTATCAAAAATTAGATCCTTAGCCTAGCGTGCTTAGCAAGCAAATATTAGAGGTAACTGTGGAGCGTGTACAAGGTCCACTAGTGCCCAAGGAGACTTCCCAAGAGGATAAGGAGCACCACAGGCACAACATTGCTCATGATAAGGCTGATTGCTCAACAGAGCTAATGACAGAATCGTCTAACAATCACGAGCAAATTCTCCAAGCCCACGTAGGAGTCCCAAATCTCCTACATCCTCTTCACCTAAATGGACACGGGAAGCACAGCAGCAGTAGTCTCATGCCGTTGCTCAACCTGCACAAGTGAATGCGCAAAGGGCAAAAAAAGACACGACCACTTCTGATCTGCCTAAGGACGTGACACTGCAGTCTACCAATGGTAGCCAGTCCACTGAACTAGCCACCACTACTTCCAATCAGGGACCACAGCAGTCACAACCTTGGGCCGTGACAACACCCATTGCAGAACATGTCCTTAGCAATTCACCTTTGGAAGAGATGTCACAACAAACATCCTTGACACCTCCAATCCTTCCAAAGCACCTAAAGCCTAGGCTTGAGGATAAATCTCTCGAAGACTTGGCCAAAGAAATGGCGCATCTGACCAATGAACCAGAGATGAAGTGCATGGTGAAGCTTGATCACAAGCTGACAGCCATCACAAATACATACGTCCATGTGGACATCGGAAGGCCAACGCCAGAGCACACAAAGCTCATAGCTAAACCACTGACTTGGTATGAGCAGCAACATGTTTGTTTCTGCTATGTAGCTATTGTTGAAGAAGTCATGAAGGACATCCCAGAAGCCACAGCTAGAGAATTGCGCTTGATACCCTCATTTTATATAGCTCTATGTGAGATAAACAAGGAAAAGCTTGAAGCAATCAAAAGAAAAGGGAAAGGACAAGGTAGCTTTGCACAAAATTGGTACTCCAACCAAATTGGCAGCCAAAATTGGCCACCGACTAATGACACTTTTGCTTAGCAAAGGAAAGCCCTTTGGACATCAATACATGATTCCACGTACGTTGCCCCGACCTCATTGAGAGTGTTGGCAACTGCCCATGATGTCCAGCTTTCTACCACTGTCCAAAAACATCCCTTGTATGATAAAGTGCTTCTAGAAGAAGATCTACACGTGGCTAGTAGGCTAGGAATAGGGAGTATGGTACTTGATGTCAGCGTATATGTCTTCTACCTCACTCAAGACCCTACAATCCTAGATCTCTATGCTTCCCATTAGTACAACCCTGACTTCTTCAATTGGTTTCTTCCAAGCCTACATGACAAAAACCCTAAACCGTCTCATGGTTCTACACTAGAGTCACCCAAACCTCCAGGGCAAGAGAACAACAGCTCTAAACACAACACTCACCTTGACAAAAAGCAATGGAGACAGGTTCTAATAGATAAGGACAAAAATCTAGAGCAAATACCTAACCAGGAGCAACTGTCAATGCAGTCAAATGCGGGGCTGAACAGAGGAGAATTAGCTAGACAGCTAGACTCTCCAAAAAGAGAGGTAGTTGAACCCTCGCAACCTAGCAAGGCTATTCAACCTAGTGAGGCCGTAGCAAATTCCCATGACGACATGCCACAAAAAGAGAAAGCTAAGGCCCAACCAAGCACATCAACTACTGACCTAGTTCAGGATCCTGATTCCTTAAAGGGTACACCTCTAGTGCCCAAGAGAAAGAGAAGAAAACAATGAAAACAACAACAGTTGCAAGCTACTACAGACGACAACAAGATTGGGACCAAGAGTACTAAAGAGATGATGAACAAAGCGTCTGGTTCATCCATAGATAAACCCATTGCCATCTCTCCTAATAGCAGTGAAACCTCAAACACATCCGTGTGCTCTGAAAAATCAAAGCAGCCGTTGCCATCAACAGTTGCTTTCAACACTCAATCCACCGACAATAGAACTCTCATCAACCAATCACGAGTGGATACAACGCTGTCACAACAAGGTGACAAACCTATACCAATCACATCCGAGGAGAACCATGACAAAATAACAACAAAACCTCAGGAAAAATGTACAATCCCCGAGAGCACAAGCAATCCTAGCATTGATCAATCTTGCTCATCTAGGCCTGAGCCCCTAGCTATGCTAAAGCCTAAGGAAACCCTTAGAACTTTGCATGAGATAGCAACCGAGCAAGCCCTCATAGAACATAGAGATGTGGCAGAGTGCTTGACTGAGTGGGACACTAAATTGAAATTATTCTCATATGTCTATGTTCATGCAGACATGGGCACATTCCCTAGGGAGCAGCTTGAGGAATATTTGCCTTATCCGCTATCATGGGAAGAGCAAGAATATCTTGACGGACATTATGATAAGCTCTTACATGAACACATGCGACTCATCTCTAACGAGGAGGCTGACGAACTACACTTAACCGTGACATTTAATGAAATGCTCTGCCAGCCAAATCTCTTAGAGATAGAGCAACTAAAGTGACAATCAGAGGGTAGAAGCCAATTTGAAAAACATTGGTTTGAAAACCGTGCTACAATGGCCGCACTTGGAGCCCAAATCATGACACTCTCAGAGAAGCGAGTGGCCAAATGGCGGTCCTAAAGAGACCCAACCCATGTGGCACCAACTTCATTTTGAGTTCTAGCTATAGTTCGAGGTATGGACCTAGCTAGAACTAGCTACAGTTCGAGGTATGGACCTAGCTGGAACTAGCCTAGAGAGCCCTTTGATTGATAAAGTTCTCATTGAGGAGGAGCTACATGTTCCAATAGACTCGAACAAGGCACCATGCTACTTGATGTTGCCAAATATTTATTATTGCTAAGTAGGCTACCACAGAAGCTAGATATGTGTGCCACACTCGAGTACAATCCTGAGTTCTACAATTGGTTTTTATCCTCACAGAGTGATATGGCTTCATGAACATGTACATAAATAAACAACGTGTTTTGTTATTGTGTAAATAATACCAAAAGAAGTAAAGGCCAACACACCCCATGAGCAATGATGACCAAGTGCAGGTGACCCACATCAAGTCAAAACTAAGGGATTCAGGTTGGTGATGTCTTGTTTAGCTGGAAATTTTCATTTTGGTTGAAGCATGTGACTTGCATGTACTCTCACACCTTTCCAAGTGAATGCAGAATGACACAGCTCAATGCCTAGAAGCATTTAATATCCAAGTCACCACAAGACCACCAACCCCACAAAGAACCATTATGGAGGAAGTGATAGGAATACCAGGAAACAAAAGCCATGACGGAAGTGCCACTAGATGAGAACCCAAGGACACCTCTGCAGAAATCACATATTGCAATTGAGCATGGCCAAAGCATAATCATTGATTACCTCCTGCTTCTTGGCCAAACTCTATGTTCGGGCAGGAGCCATGCTCTCAACAAGGGCAAATGTCTCTTCATCATCCAAGATTCAATTCGCAAGATGCTCTGCCCTTGTCCATGCACAGGCTCACTCCAAGTGCTACCTCAATTGTTTGATGTCTCACAACAAAGAGGTTTGCAAACTCTCAAGTGTATCTCTTCATCTCAATAATAGTTCCTCTAGCATCAAGGCTGGTGACACAATCATCTCTGTAATATCCATTCTTCATAGCCTTTGGATCCCAACATTTCTCAATCCAAATGAAAGGCTAACAGCCTCAATGTATGGCATTGATTGTATTCATTTTTTCCACCCAAAAAAAAAGAGGAAAAAAAAAAGCACACACGATCACAGCACCCACCTAGGGGTCCTCAAATTAGGTACGTCCAGTGACCTTGGTCAGCTGGCTCCGT